>NC_056746.1:1514418794-1514713794 GCF_019279795.1 Protopterus annectens
GACCCAGTTCTTCTGGATCTTCTCAATCTGTGCAAGTCTAATAGTTCTACAGGTATAAAAAAGAGAGACCTAAATCTTCACCAGCAGATAAGTAAAATACAGTGGAGAGGCAGATTCATCACACAGTGCTTTTCCTATGTCTGGAACAGATTGCGCCTGCTCTAGTTAAGTAGTGTGATACACTATCATCCTTTGGACAAAACCTAGATTCATGCCAATTTTGACTGGCTTAGCCTCCTAGAGAAAGGGTACTAGCAAGGTGTACATGGTCATGACACTCAACTGCTGTGAAATTCCAGTGAATCCTGTGAAACAAAAATAGAGAAGGAGGGTAGTTTAAGGAAGAAGATGAACAGAATAAAAATACAAGCAAGTTATTTTCTTTTGTTTTCACAAAGGGAAAAATCAATATATTTGTATTAAAAGAGAAGGAAGCAGTTAAAGAAAAATGTGGAGAGGTGAAGAAAATGATTAGGAGCAGACATAAAAAAAATTTTAGCAATGAGGGTATAAAAATATCTGGGGGGAATAGGTGGGTTACCACTACGATCATGAAAAAGGTTGTGAATGGTTGGAATACTGACACATTGAATCACAAGTGTGTTCAGCAGATCCATCCTTGAAGAAGAAATTTACAATAGTTGGATATGCACAACGTCTTTACAACTTCACAAGCACGGACTGAAAAGCAACTCTGGGAATTACCACAAAGTTTGACTTCTGTAGTGAGAAAGGTAATAGATATAAAGTTGAAATGCTGGTCAAATTTTAAAATAACACTCCAGAACTTCAACCAGCATGTGTTCATGGTCAAAAGACCCTGCCAGATGAATTTGCTGTATGGCAGGGTGACATGGGAAGTGATCAAGGAGGGAGCCAGTTAATGCTGTGTACCTACATTTTAGTAACAAAGTGAACCTTGTTGCACCAAAGATTCTTAGTCAAAATAAAAGAGATATGAGTGACAGTCAAAATGTTCAGATGGGTAAAAATGTGGCTAGAATGTAGGTCATGGAAGGTCACCCCATTAGGTAAGCAACAAAGTCCTTCAGTGTTCTACTTTGTAGTCTTCTTTTCATGGTGTTAGACATAACACTGAAAATAGAAAACAAGGTCAAATTCATTGAAGATTATAAAAAATGGGACTATCATGAATGACAGACAGCCAGTCTATTTAGGGACCTCAAGGTTAATAGCTTCTGAGAATAGGTGGCAACTGTTGCTCATTTCTAAAACATGCAGGACATTACACCTTGGTCATTTCTAAAAAGTGCCAGGCACTGCACCTGAGTCATTTCTAAAACATGCAGGGCATTACACCTGGGTCATTTCTAAAAAGTGCCAGGCACTGCACCTGGGTCATTTCTAAAACATGCAGGGCATTACACCTGGGTCATTTCTAAAAAGTGCAGGGCACTGCACCTGGGTCATTTCTAAAACATGCAGGGCATTATACCTGGGTCATTTCTAAAACATGCCAGGCACTGCACCTGGGTCATTTCTAAAACATGCAGGGCATTACACCTGGGTCATTTCTAAAAAGTGCCAGGCACTGCACCTGGCTCATTTCTAAAACATACAGGGCATTACACCTGGGTCATTTCTAAAAAGTGCAAGGCACTGCACCTGAGCCATTTCTAAAACATGCAAGGCATTATGCCTGGGTCATTTCTAAAAAGTGCAAGGCACTGCACCTGAGTTTTTTCTAAAACATGCAAGGCATTACACCTGGGTCATTTCTAAAAAGTGCAAGGCACTGCACCTGAGTCATTTCTAAAACATGCAAGGCACTACACCTGGATCATTTCTATAAAGTCCAAGGCACTGCACCTGGAAACAATTCAGGAGTGGTGTGCAGTCTTCCTTTAGGAGGAAGGCTTTCAGCTTAAAACAATATTGCAGAACATTTCTCAGGGATAATCATCATAGTCGCAAAGGATCACTAAGATCTAAATGATAAAGCAGAAGAGAAACACAAGACAAAGTGAACAGGTTGCCAGCCAGGATATACTGCTCTGCAGAGCACAAATGGAGGCTTAGGTGGAACACTGAGTCAAGTTCTAGATGTTGTATAAGGAAAAGGAAAAATCTTGGTAGGGGTTAAAGAAAGGCAACTAAGGAAATCAAAAATTGTAAGAGAAGATATATGAAGAGAGACTTGACAGGAGGAAAGAGGGGAGTTAGATTCAAAACTGAGAAGGAAGGATAGATGGAGTAAGAAAAGATATGATTTCCAAACTGTGGAATCAAACTGCAGTTTAGACATGAGAGAATGCATCTTCAAAGAAACTAAAGGAGACAAATAGAATGGTTTCCCTGGGCAGGTAGTACACCGTAAGCACACAAAGAGACTGAAAAAGGCATAGCATAGCTGAACAGGACTGAGCCATGGGCATTTGTCTTAGTGCCTAACTGTTATAACATTTCTGTTGATTAGCATTACTAGTCTAAGAAATGAAAGTGACTTAAAGTTTGATCAAGATAGCTAGTGAATGTGACATAAGAGTTGTTAATGAAACATGGAATAAGGCTGGAGATTGCACCTACATGCATCCATCTTTTACTAATCTTAAATTTGAATAAAATTATGGAGTAGGGAGAAAAACAGAAGTTACATTTTTTAATTATGTGTGTTAAGTAAAGAAAGTGGCAAGACTGATTATATTGCTGCCACCAAGAAATCTTATGTACTAATTTTATTTCTTGCTGTCTGTAGATAGATTGTTACATTAGCTCATTCTAAGATCTACAAAAATTAATTGAACTCATAGTTTTTCGGCTAGCCAAGATTCAGAAAACGTTGCCACATTGCAGTAGGTCAATTTGTATGATGAGTGGCCACATGCAGGGTGTGCCTGCTTCAGAAAAGCACTTTCTACTAGCAGTAACTGAAGAGAAGCAAAGCTGAGCGTAGTATATGCTGTTGGCCTGATGATAAAGAATATAGCAAATCAAGACGGCAAAGCGAGTCACAAATGTTCAAATCACCATAGGCAAAATCCAATACCATTTCCTTGCAAGCTATAGGAACCCCCTGTATGACCCAGGAAACCCATACCATGTATTTAAACGTATTAGAAATACTAACCATCCAACCCAATACCATATTCATGGGTGACTTTAATTACCCCACTATTAACAGGGAATCCTATATGAGATCAAACGTACATGCACAGAGATTCCTGGATTTTGTAAACAATAAGTTCCTAGACCAGATAGTCAATATGCAACCATACTGGATCTGGTCCTCACTAATATGGGAGAGTGCGGCACACTTCCTACTGTAATGCCTTCCCAGGTAAGGTCAGACCCCAAAATGGTCTCCTTTGAAGTAAAAATTAAACCTGGAATATTTAGGAACTATTCTAAGGCTAACCTCCTGCTATTAAGTGAGAACCTGGCAAAATTTCAAGCCCCCATAAACCCTAAGAACACTGCTGCCTATGCAGAACTGTTCACAGAACCCCTGTACAAGCATGTTAATACCTGCATCGAGGTAGCTTTACCCAGCAGGAAGAAGTACAGAACTAACTCAAAAAACAAGCCACCCTGGTGGAATCAGAAAATCAGTAGGCTGTATAACAGGAGGAAGAAAACTATGGCAAAAAGTAGGAGGTGCAGCACCCAGCAGGAAAAAGCACTCTCATCAAACTAAACAGACAACTCAGAGGACAAATAAAGTTTACCAAAGCCAAATCTGAGGTAAGTTTGGTCTCCCAGGCCAAGAACAACCACAAAGCATACTTTAGCTATGTCCTCAGCCTGTAAGGCAATACACAATTGTGTGGAAAGCTCATTGTAAATGGAGCCACTATATTGAGCCAGAAGATATAGCAAACCTCCTGGCTGATAAATTCAGCTCCAACTTTGTCCCTCTCTCCCACTCAACCTTCCTTCAGGAAATATCATCAAATATAACCCCCCCTGCTGTCACTAGGAAACAGGTCCTTAATGCTGTCTCTAAGACCAAGAACACTGCATCAGTGAACCCAGACAATATTCCAGGATGCCTTCTAAATAGCATGAAACATGACCTGTCAGGGCCCCTGTAATTACTATTTAACTGTAGCCTGCAAACAGGCTTTGTGGCTATTGAATGGAGAAAGGCAACAGTCATCCCTCTGCACAAAGGTGGGCCATCTACAGATCCTGGAAACTACAGACTCATAAGTCTTACTAGTCTTATATGTAAAGCCATGGAAAGAATTATCATGGAGATGATCAGTAGAGATATAGCAAACCTCCAGACACAGGACCCAACCCAGTTTGGTTTTGTCAAGGTCAGATCATGCCTACTCAACCTGGTGGACTTTTTTGAGAAGGTCACCAAAGCAATAGATAAGGGAAAAATCATTTACACTGCCTACCTTGACCTGGCCAAGGCATTTGACAATACCCCACTCAGGCATTATTGACAAACTCAGTAGGTTAGGTACAAACCCGTATGTCACCCGGTGGATAGGCAACTGGCTCACAGACAGGACCCAGGAAGTTAGAATTGGGGAGTCCACCTCTACAAAGAGGCCAATCACAAGTGGGGTCCCTCAAGGGTCAGTCATTGGACCATTAATTTTTGACATTTACTTCTCAGAAGTCAAGGCCAATGTCAATGGCCTCTGGCTGACTAAATTTATAGAAGATTGCAAATTAGGAGCTATCATGGACTCACACTGACACAAATGTTTTCCAGGAGGGGCTGACACAGACAGACAACTGGTGTCAGAGCCATGGACTAAAACTAAATGCCAAGAAAAGCATAATAATATCCTTTGGGAAGTCATCCGTCCCTGGTAACTATCATATTGACAACACACCCCTAAGAGTTGACCCAGAAGTCAGGGACTTAGGGACACACATACATAGTAATCTAGCCTTTGACCATCACATGTCTGCAGTGGTGAGGAAATCATTATTTGTTGTACATGTTATAAACAAAGGTATGGCATCAAAGTCCAAGGAAGTAATTGTTCGGCATTTATCAGACCTATCATTGAGTACAGTAACCTGTTTGGTATATACCAAACCAGGCATATCCAACAATTGGAAAGTCCACAGAATACAGAGCATAAGTAAAATGTCCTATGCAAACCTCCTCAAGGCCCTATCCCTGTATTCTATCTTCTACAGGTTTTAGAGAGGGACTGCGGTGGTGGTGCTGCGGTAGCGTTGTCGCCTCACAGTAGGACGCTGTCCAGTTCGATTCTCAGCTAGTGCGTCTTCTGCGTGGCAACATGTGTGAATGGGCGTACCTTCGTTGAAGGTTGTGCATCAGACCTGGCAAGCCGGTATGTAAAAATCAACTGCCAATCATTAGCGGACCGGAGTTCCACTGTGGCGACCCCTAAACGGGAAAAGCCGGAAGACACAAACAAACAAACAGGTTTTAGAGGGGAGATCTATGCCTGGCATACAGGGCAATGTCAGACCCTACTCTGATGGACTTCCTGCATATCCACAAAACAAAAATCACCAGAATTAACCATTGTAAAGGCTTAAACCTTGCCTGTGATATAAATAGGACCAGCTGGAGAAATAGGTATGTATCCTAGAGACTACCCCGACTATGGAACAGGCTCCCCATCCATGTGAAGCAGAGTTCCTCCCTAACCCAATTCAACTACAGCTTGGATAATTGGATGAGAAACTGGAAATTCATCCCTGGTTTAGCACCTGTGCCTCTAATGGACATAGGTAACCTGTAAATGGTTTATCTCCCAGGCCCATGCTTACACTTATTAAGGGTATCAGAACTTGTCAGTGACTTGGGGTGTATGGTTAGGCTTAAAAAGACCCCTGTGGTTGGTAGCATAATAAACACCTGTGAACCTATAAATATACAGTGTAGAGCTTCTCTTGTCATAGGACTGAACCCAGTTTCCTGGAGTTCATACTGGAGTAAATTGTGAGAAACTGTAGGGTTTGTTATCACATTAGTTAATGTGTATTTTCAACATGCTGTAATTGCAACCACAGGCCACAGCCATGAAGGCTTAACTTATCAATTTCTCCTTGACACTGAGAGTTTGGAGCATTGCTAAGTTGAGAGGAAGACCATGCAGAACAGAGTGGACATGTGTTGACCTCACTGCAGCCCCATGGAAGTCAAGGACTACATGTCCCAGCAGATATCAAGGTATGTATGGCTTTACAGGGACCTTCAAGAGATCTACTGGGGGCACAGCGGGGGTATCTAAGGCATCTGCCTCAAGAATACGTCTTCATTTTCTCAATGCCATGCTGCAGCATGTTGGGGAGCATATGTGGTTTCTCCATATCACAGAGTAGAGAGGGAACACCATGCAGGACTAGTAACCCATTTCTCTGAGGATCTAGAAGCTGTAGACTCTAACCACATTGAAATTAAGACCACATCTGCTGATCTAGGGTGGAGATACAAGAACCGCAAATAGTACCACTCTACAACTGCCAACACAGTGTGTCATCTCCAGTGTGTGTATGTGCAGGCCATGCATGCGGTTTTCTTTACTACTTACTACATAGGATATATTTGTGACCTGTATCAAATGTTGGATGTTTATCCCCATTACTGTCTTACTGATGATGGTGGATATGCCCTGTACCCTGACTGATGATACCCATTACATATCCACAAAATGAAACAGATTAGAAGGTGCAATTCTACATATTCACATGCCAGGAATATAACTGAATATGTATTTGGGGTGCTGATGGCATGCTTTTGCTGTCCGGATTAACCGAGTGGTGCCCCACAGTATGATGCTGGCATCTTTGCAAGAATATTTACAGTATGTTCAATGTTAAATAATACAATACTGAGGAGGCAAATACAGCAAGGAGGCCAGTTGCAGGAGGAGAACAACACAGAACTACAGAAAGTGGAGGCAGAGTTAAATGAAGAGTCAGTGGAGAAAGCAGCTACAGGAAATGACTACCCTAGACAGAGGCAGAGTCAGTATGCTAGGGCAGTGGCAAAGAGGCAGCAGCTTGCACATAGCTTTGGAACATAGTAGACATAGGTAAAGCAGATACAATACAGTGAAAATTATACATGCAAAGCCAACACCAGGCTAAGGATACCCATGCATAGACTGTCCATGCTGTGCATCAGACATAGGCAACCCAAGTAACAATTTACAAAGGTCAAGGGACATATATCATCATTTGTACAGGCGGGGAGACAGCACATGTGTGAATGCCTGTCACAAGATGTGTTATTGCAGGAGAGATATACGAGAAACAGTGTAGGTGTGTCTAAGGAAAGCCATGATGGGAGTGGTGCCTCAGATGCCCACTGTGTCAGCAAGGGTGTATGTGTGATGTATTATGGCCAGTGATGGTATGATTGTGGGTTTGCTGGGACACAACGTCAGTAGTAGGTGCAGCACTGTATGTTGATGTAGTGGACAGGTCCAGGGCATGCATGACTGAGAGTTGAAAATCTCCTGCATGCACATGCCCATGGCTTTTTTCTGTATGCTGTAAATTAGTTGCTTTTGCACAGAGCTGTTCACCACTCCGTGGTTTTTAGCAGTACTCTGTATAGTGGCAAACCTATAAAGCTACTACTTAGAACTTTAGCCTGTAACACAAAAAGGATTTGCACGGAGCAGCTAGATAGCATGTCAAACAGCACTAATATCAGATCATAGCACTATTTAACATCTAGCTTTATTTATATGTTTATTTATTTTATTTATTTTACATTTGTTAACTGGGATAGTCCAACTGGATACATGTCCTTTTTCAGCGGAGGCCCGGGGAGAAAAGCTCCAAACATTAAAACATTACATTGAAATTAAGCATGAACATTAAAATCAATTCTTGTCAGACATAACAGGAGTAAAGCCAGTGTGTCATGAAATACTTTTTGAGATTTTCTTTGAATTGGTTTAGTGATGGTTCTAGTGTTAGATCAGCTGGAAGTGAATTCCAAATTTTGCCTACAGAGTTAGAAAACAAGGAGTCACCACCTGAGTTGTTAGTTTTGAGTGTTTGAATTTGTACTTTGTTAGAAGATTGCAGTGGCCTCGTGTTCCTGTGGGGCTAAATTATGTTTTTAAGTGCAGGGGTATTATCTGGTTGGTTGAGAATTTTGTGGGCTACTACAAGTTGATTGTATTGAACTGAGATAGTCAATTCTAGCCATCCTGGAGGGTTAAGGTTTTGACAGTGGTGAGTTCTGTAAGTAGAGCCAGTGGCAAATCTAGCAATGTGATTATAATAGCTTGTGAGTTTGCAGAGTTCAGATTTGTTCAAGTTAGTAAAAATGGAGGAGGCACAGAAAAGGGTGGAGAGAAGATGTGTGTGGGCAATGGCAGTCCTTGCTAGTGAGGTAAGGAAAGGTTTATTTTTATATAGGGAGCCCAGTTTTTTATTAATGGTTTTAATGGTTTGATAGCCTTAACCCTAGACACCACTCAAGTGACCCTGTAAAACTAACTCCCCGAACCATAATAGCCCAACCCTAATATATGTACTGATAACATGGGTTTTCAATATCCTAATGTCTCTGTGACCAGCCTTGCAGATACAGGCATCGTGAAACAATGTAGCAATTGTGTCATGTACTCAAACAACTATTTAATCCTTAAAGAAACTAACAGTATGTGAAAGATGTGCATACACAGCTTCCTTACTAACAGTATGTGAGAGATGTGCATACACAGCTTCCTTACTAACAGTATGTGAGAGATGTGCATACACAGCTTCCTTACTAATAGTATGTGAGAGATGTGCATACACAGCTTCCTTGGAGCAGAAATCTGCCATACAAGCAAGGCTGTCAAGAATGCACACACTACATCCTGCACACATACTGCTCCCCACACACATAGACCTTCTTATGCTTATGCACTTAAAAGAAATCTTTCCAAGCCTCAAAGACCTCCTAAGATGTCAAACTGCAACACCTACCCTTGGCAATCACTAAAGCATACACCAAAAGTAACACCTAACACCATATATAAGCCAACACCGAATGATGCTCCAATAACAAAGCTCATAAAGCAAGCAAACACTTTACCTAGTACTCTTGTCATAGGGAATTCTATTGTACAATACCCAGATGCCACTCTTACCAGGCTGGACAAGGAAAAGATTATGGTTGATTGCCCATCTGTAGCTAGGATCTCCAAGATCATGCATACACTGAAGTCACTGCATCACAGGTACCAATATGACTCTGTCATAGAACATGGGGGTGTAAGTGACCTGAAATGTACCTCACTGGTCTATATGAAAAGAGACATTATTGATCTCTCTGAATATGTGTCACAGACAGGCATATGCATGGCACTGAGCAGCTTTCTACCTTCACCAACGACGATGCCATAGTATGAAAAGAAAATGACTGATTTTAATAATTGGCTTAGTTTCTGATGTCACTCCAGGGGAATCCAGTATCTATCAGCATGGGAGGGCATGGTTAACAGACCACATTGCTTTGCTAAGGATGGCCTGCATCTGTCCTCCCTGAGCTTTTGGATATTGTCTCAAACTTTATTCACCCCTTAAACCCTTTTTCAGGCAATGTGAAAAATTACAAAACCACAAACATAGCAAAAACAAGAAAAAAAAATCAAACCAACCTTAAAGTGTCACTGCTCAATGCTGGGAGCCTAAACAAGAAACTCCCTACAATCTGTCTTCACTCTGGAGAATGTAGACATCTGTGCTGTTAGCAAGACTTGGTTTGAAACCACTGCATGCCATCCCACATGTTTACACCAACAGCAGCACAGATGGGGGGAAAGTTGGAGGTGTCTCGATCTACGTTAGCAACAAATGCAACTCTAGAGTATGAAGTACTGAGCTTTGTAGTGGTACTGCTGCTCCATGGCTTCTTCCATAGTGCAATGAGTCTCAGTGGTTTGCTCATGCTATTATTGTGCTGATTTGGATGTGTGGACATGATGATTATACAAATGAGGACTCCATGTAAACACATTTCTAAATCGTTCAGTTTTCACATTGTGCACATGCTTGGGCACCTACAAGCTGGAATGTACATGAGCAGTTCAGCTCATTCTTCTAGGCAGATATCTGTTGCTGTAATGAATAGTTCACTGCCAGCATATACATTGCTTATATTGTTTTTGTACCATAGGTTATGCCCATGGTTTTGTCCCCATTGCATGGCAGTTGAAGCAAATGAAAAAAGTTGTGATCTCAAAGTTTCAAACATTTCTCATTGCAACTTGAGATAGGCATCACAATGGCATCTTAGGCAGGCACTACTGCTGAATTCCAAGCAGACTGCATCAAAACTACTGGCTTCTGTATGAGGGGATATGACTGCCCTCAATATAAAGCAGATGCCTGAAAATATTTGGCCCAAGACGTTTCATGTGCTGCTGGAATTTTCCATAAAGCGGGACAATGTTTTCACTACTACAGTGACCTAAGGAGACGTAATGAAATAATGGAAGGTTGAGGTGAGGGCACACTCATCACCTGTGTACTGTATGTAATTCCTGGCTTAACTACCCATGCAGACTGACAGTGTTTGTCATGCAAATTTCTAACATCCTCCCATTTCTTTCTTGACAGTCCCTGAAGCAATTGCAGGGAATGTACAGCTGCACAGGAGGAGGCTAGAGCACCTCAGAAATCTCCTGGGTGAGTATACCTGTTACAGGCAGTAGAGATGTAAATGTTAATAATCCAGTCTGTTCTTCTAGATGTAGTCAGGGTAGGTATGGGTTTTCCAAAGAGTGGTACTTTATTTTTGAAAACATGATTTGTTAAGATTAACCATAATTGCAAGTAGTGAAAAGGATTGTAGTTCATTCTTTACACTATAAACAAGTTCAGTGTTGTAGAATATCAGGTATTTATGATTGCCCTAGTGTTAAGATGTTTGAGGTGCAAGGGTAATAGTTTAATGCAACTATAATAGGAATGTTAGGACATATTTATTGCCCTAATAGTTTGAGACAGTTGCTACTTTCCCTGTTATTTAGCAGAATGCAACTGCCCGTATAGGGAGTTTACTGCTTAAAGGTGTTCAGGTTTTAAGACTTGATTCATACAGTATTACCACTTAGGTTGTGTGTTCAATATTACTGACCAGTAGCACTACAGATGGTTCATGTTGTATATATCTGTAGGCTTATATATGTAGCTCAACTTGTTAAGGTGCTGCTGCTGTTGTCTTATGCTGCCAGTGGGCTCAATTTCCCCTTGATAGGCTATTTTTGACATCACTGCTGGTTGGCCTTTGTTTGTTGTGCTTTATATTACTACAGGAATTACATTCTGTGGGACATTATATGTGGACTGCAGTCTCTGTTATTGGTACAAATGTCTCATAACTGCATTATCAGTCTGCTTGGACTGATGACAGAGGTGCGTGTTTAACTGCAGAATTCATTCAGATTGTGCTGGTGTTGCCGTAGCTTGAACCTTTGACTTATGCATTGCATTGCATATACTGATGGATACAGGCACTATTCTCATCCATTTCTTGTTTATTGTGGCATTGCAGGCAATTTCCAAGGGGTGTTTAATTATCTTTCTGACAACTGTGTCCACAATACTATGACGTACGCATTGGAGTGAGATGCATGATTTCTTTTTAATTCTTCACTTGTGTGACAAACACCATCATTCATTGATTCACTGCAGGCTTTACTTAGAATGCAGATTTTACGTCAACATGTAAATATATTGTCTTTTAGTCAGCACATGATACTGTTTGTGGTTTCATTTCTTTCATTTGTCATGCCATCAGTGGTAGTTTAGGGTTGGTATTTCTTGTTCTTTCAACTGTATGACTCATTCTTCTGTGAGCCAATAATAAGTATGGCTCCCTTCTTTCTTAGAACATGTACACTTGTGTTGTGCACAACATTACTTTGTGTTTTATTGCAGCTTTCAATGTACTTGCAGAAGTAGCAACATGTAAACCATAGCCTTCTGAAGTGCTTGTGCAATTGGCTGCTGGTTCAAGTCCCCTCTGGATTTTATAATACCACATCATGTTTACTATGGGGTGGGTGTTTCTTGTTAATTGCGTTACAGTTCTTGTAACACAGTCATAATCTTATGTCTAAGCTGTATTTTCTTTGCGCTTCATCTCCCACACCCTTTTCTATTATATACATTTACTTATCTATTTTTGATTCTCTCCATTTATTTAAGACTTGTTTGCAGCAGCAGCAGCAGAATCAAGACCAGCTACCATTTCACCATCCAGGCCTATCGACCCATCACCTATGGCAAGTACATCACTGCTACCAACATCTTGAACATTAGTGTCCCCAGCTGCTGCTGTCACCTTCACACTTCCAGCAGCTCCTGCAGCAGGCATTGCCACCAACCCTGCACTGGAAGATACTGCAGGTGGGAGTGACAGTGCAAGTGACACTTATGTCAGTTGGTGGCAGCTAGAGGAAACTCATGCATTGACAAGTGACAGAAAGCTGGAACCCTCTAGAACAAAGGACAGTCAAATAAGGCAGAATTACTATTTAGACCCTTCTCCAGTGAGTCGCATTCCTGTCCTGCAATGGCTCTACCATGTTGTCAGGACCCAGTAGTGAGGCAGCCTAGGGTAGCGACCAAGCTTCCACTGAGTCTTGGCTGTCTGGGAATGCAGCTGTGATTCCCATCCTGTGTCCCTCCCCATCCTCTAGTGGCGTTCTTTATATTGATTACTTCTGCAGCAGCCTAAGCTGTATGGGTATGTCCTGCATTGGAAATAACAGCTGGCCAGTTTTCAAA
The DNA here is from genome assembly GCF_019279795.1 of Protopterus annectens. NCBI lineage: Eukaryota > Metazoa > Chordata > Ceratodontiformes > Protopteridae > Protopterus > Protopterus annectens. The sequence continues at coordinate 1,514,431,500 of NC_056746.1, forward strand.
GCTTCAGGATACTTCCATGCACCCAAACCATGAGATAGCTTAAGCTGAGCTTAGTAAAAAGGCAGGTTTGGGTGCCAAACCCTTCGGAGCGTTTGTGCTACAGAGAAGAGTGTATCTCTGCAAGCTTCTGGGGATTGAAGGTCGGCTAATACTGTTACATTGCTGGGTAGATGATTTCCCTTCAAGGAAAAACCTTGTACATTACTTTTTAGTTGTTTAAAACTATTTCTTTGTGAAAAACAGCTACTTTAAAGCTACAAAAAAGTATATTTATTGACTGTATCTTTAATTTATGTACTTTTAAATGGGAATATACATTTTTACTTTAGTAGTTAAACGTTGTTAGAAATGCTTTTTATTCTGTGAATAAACTATTTATTTTACTTTTTGAGACTGCAAAATGTGTTTAAAGTGCTTTTTACTGTGTTTTTTTTTGTGGGAAAAGGAGACATTTGTGCTTTGTCTGTTTTAATGTCTATTGCTGCTAAGTTTCTTGGGAAACATGCAGCTTTTTTTTGGCTTGATCATGGAACAAATTACTGCTCCCTTGGTTAGACCTTTTTCCAGCCACAAAAAGAAAAAGTTAACTATGCAGCCTTTGTCATCACAGCAGGCTAATAATTTGCCTTGGCTGCAGGAGGGTGACCCAGCAGGTATATCTTTAGTTAATCTAGCTGCTGCTGAGCGTTTTGTTAATTCTAGTCTTTCACCTTTAAACAAGGATGGTATAGCTGCTAAGAGATAAAAACATATGCTTCTGCAGCTTTGATTTTTAGAATTCTGAATTGTCCAGCTCATATGTTAAAGTTTATGCTGACTAATTGTGGAAGGATAAAAAATATTTTAGCTGCAGTTTCTTCTTCTAAGGAAAAATCTGATTTGTGTGGTCTAGTTTCTTGTGTTTCTCTGGTCACTACTCATTGTTTGAAGTGTGTTTATGACTCTGTTGACACTGCTTCCAGGGCTGTTACCACTGGTACTGTTTTGAGGAGGCTTGCGTGGCTGTGCTCTCAGAACCTGCCAGAACATGTCAGACATGAAATTTTGAATTTTGCTTTGGAGAGAGAGAAATTTACATTTTGGACCGTCTGCTGCAGAGATTCTCAAAAAGTGTGATGAGAGAGGTAAGCGGATTCTAGTCTCTCAGATTTTTCAGCCCTCCTTCTCTAAGTTTTCGAAGGGATTTTTTTTCCTTCCTCATCCATTTATGGCAAGAGACAAAATAAATAGTATCATCAGAATTCTGGTAAGCAGACATTTAAAAAGCAATGACAAGAAAGTTACAAAAAGAAAGCTGGAACCCCCCCCCCCCCCCCAGAATAAAGGACAGTCAAATAAGGCAGAATGACTATTAAGGGAACTTGTCCTCCCATTACCCTGACAGTTCCTTACCCCTTCCAGAAAGTCTGAATCTCCATTTCTCTGTTGAGTAGCAGCTTCAGACAAATTGGGTCTGAAGCTCACATAGCAAGGCTTCAGATGGCAGAGGGATGAAATTCTTCCTTTTCAGGGGATTCCTCCTCATCCCCTAGACTAAACCATTTTCTTCCCTCTCCTACATCACACGCTGTCTCAGGGCAGTAAAAGAAGCAGTTCCACCTTTCCAGTTGGGAAGAGGATTTTATTCAACAATGTGTATAGTACTAAAGAAAAAAACAATCCTTGTGACCAGGTCTGGACATTTCTTTTCTGAATCAGTTTGTGATAGTCCCCAAGTTCAAATGCTTTCAGTTTGCAACCTTTTACCCTTTCCACCTACTTTGATTTTGTAGTAAGTTACCTTAATTTTCAAAAGAGGCATATCATCATAATCCTATTTATTCAGATTTCAGACATTTTTTATGCCTTTGTGTGTCTGGATCACATTATCATATCTCTGCCTTATCCTTTGGACTATCCACAGATCTAACAGTGTTCACAAATTGTTATGCTTCTGAACCGATGTCTATTTTCATCTGATTCAACATGTGAGATGTCAGAATTGGTTGGATCTAATCTCCGTGTTTTAAACCATGTTATTGGATCTGAGAGCTCTGACTCCTCCCCTACCCACAATTCCCCTTTCCTGCCTGAATTACCTCAAATCTCGTTTGCTGCCTGTCTATCCAGACATGTTTACCTAGAGCTCCATCCTGTTCTCATGATATATGAAGATCTTTGTACATTTTCCTTCTTCCTTTAGCTCAATAGTTGATTTTTTTTGCATTTAATATTTAGTATTAGTGTTAGTGATAGATTTATTAGGCTGGTTTATAGTATAAGTTTAGAATTTTGTAGTTACTTCTTTCTGTTCACAGTGTGTTAGATTTAGATATATGCATATAGCATATCAAGTGTTTTATTCTCTTATAGTTATAGCGATATCTTTGTTGCTAACATTTTAAGTCCTTTCCTTCTGATGTTGGAAAAATGCAGATTTTAAAACATCTTCCTCCTTTGGGCGGCTTAGGGCCATACTACTTGCAGGATACCTGCAATATTTGTGCTGCCTTCAGTGCAAGGGCTCTGCAGGGAGGGAAAGAAAAACTTATTCTGAAAGGATTTCTTCGGTCTCAGACATGATTCAAAATGTCTTCAAATCCAAAGACAAGAAAAAGAAAAATAGAGTGAGAGATAAGTAAAATGAGGAAGAAAGACAGAGATAGAGACAAGTTGAAGGTAAAGCATAAGGAGAAGCAGTTTGGAAGAAAGGCAAGAAGAATGAATAGACAAAGCTAACAAATGTTCTCTGGATCTGAGTGCTGTTTTGGGTCCGGCACCTAAGCTATCAAGACAATTGGATCCTACTGCATCCAGGATCCAGACTCCTTCACTGAAAACTTCCTTTTTATCTGGGCCAGTCAGCCCCAGTCTTTACTCCTTGATTCTTCAGAAGCTTCCACTGAGATCCACATCAGTAGTTTCTTCTTCAAGGTCGGGTCACTCCACTAGAAGTATAATTGAATTTATGTCAGCTGTATGATGCGGACGTTTCTTAGGACACCGATTCAGCTGTGAGTCCTCCTGGCTCCATCCCTGAGGAGAGGAGAAGGGATCAGACTCTTCAACATCAGCCATACTTGTTCTGACGCCATCTCCCTTTTTATAGATGACACATATGGGATCCATCCCCCCACTATACCAATGGCAGATCTGATAGCCCTAGTAACTTCAGCTTTGACTTCTTCCCTCACCTTCTTGACAACTATACATTTGGGTACAGTCCCAGAGCCAGAGCATCAGAGTTGTGGCCCCATTGGTGGACTCAACTCTGAAATTTTTGTAGCTGTCCCTAGCACTTGGAGCTTCAACTCTAAATAGCTCAGTTCCGAGGTCTTCTTCCAAACCATCCACCTTTGGAGCTGAAAAGATAACCGGCTCCACCATTATGGATGGTTCTTCTTCAGCTCCTTTGGCTGAGCTGGCTTTCGAGGCTGTGGAGAGAGCTTTGACTAGACCAAGCAGACTGGTGTGTACTCAGAGTTCAGATCCATCCCAACTCTCACTGGAGCCAGTATCCTCTTCCTCTCGTTCTCATCAACAGGGATAGGTGGATCCAATTAGCTTTGAAACTGCTCATTGTTTGAACTCCATGACTGACTCCAAAGTATCACCTTAAGAAGCCATGAGGCACATTCCCCAAAGAGGACTTGCAAGCAGAAGCATATTGACTTCTCTCCCGAGTCTGTCATTGAGGACACCGACTTAGATGATGAAGAAGGTTCCCCAAGGTCCCTCCCTCTCAAGACATCTCCTTTGAAGACATTATGGAATTGATGAAAAAGAGGGAAGGATGATCCACCAAAGCTCCTTCTTCTGATGAGTCAGTGTTTCTGGAAGCTTTTGTGTCTAGCCATTCAATGTCCTGTGTGGTCCCACCTCCTGATGCTTTAATTGATTTCATCATCCAGAAGGCTTGGAAGGAACCTGATGTGACAGAGCCTATCCCAAAAAAGCAGGACAAAGTTCTAGTTGTTCCCAAAGATAGAAAACATTGGTCTAGGGGTCCCCTAGTAGATGCCATGGTGGTAGCAGCAGACATGAAAAAGGAAGGTCTGAAGAAAGTTCCTCTGTTCATCCCCAAACAAGTAGTCAGACGGATTGGACAGAATGTGGAAATGGGCATGCGCTTTAGAGACATTTGCACTCTGAGTGCTGAACAATCTAGCATACCTGACATTTATTTATTTATTGATTGATTGATTGACATTTGTTGACTGGGAAAGCCCACTGGGTTCAGAACCCATTTTCAGTGGAGTCCCGGGGAGAAAAGCTCCAATAACAGATTCAAAGTATCCAAGACATAGTTATTATAGTTACATTCAAAGTTTCAATTGCACAAGTTTTTTTATTTTTTTTATTTTACAGTTTTGTGGCCTATAAGATTTTCCAGACATTAATATTGTATTGTACACATCCAAAAGTATACAAGACAATATTATATATACCAAAACATAAAGTTTCAATACAAATTATATCAAGAAATAAAGTTTCTGACATGATTCCAAATGAACTTGATCAAGGAGATTTCAAAGTCTCTTTCATTTAGCTTATCAGTGGATGTCCAGAAAACACTGAGCGCCAGATTTCTACCCTACAATCTTCGAAGAAGCTGGGCTACCAGTAAAGCCTTGAGAAAGGCTGTGTGTACCCGAGCGCTTGTGGTTGAAGGCTGAGTAAATCCTTTAGAAAGGCTTCGTATGCAGGTTGTAGTTCTGGCTGGTCAGGTCACTTGGTGAGAGGAACCGCTAGTGTGGCAGCTAGAAATCAAAGATGAAACACTGAGAAAAAACAGGCAAAACAACTAAATGAGGCTCGGCTAAGGAGCTCTGCTCGCCGTGGTGGCAAAAAATCAACATAGTCGAAGTTCAGATTCTAGAAGGTCATACTTTGAAGTAAAACGTACCAGAAGTACAATCACCATCAAAGTGTACTTCCTTAATGGAAAGAGTGATCCAGAGGATTTCCTTTTATAAGAGTACCTCGGGGTGTGTCAGTGGGACCCAATCAAGTGTGGGTAAAAAAACCTTTATTGTGATTGGGCACGACAACTTGACATCACACTTTACAATCTGATAGGTTAGATACCCTGAGCCAGCTCATAAGTGGTTAGTAGAATCACTCTAAACCTACAATAGTGAAGTTCGGAGATTAGCTAAAATTAGCTAAAAAAAAATGTAGTTAACTAAAAATAGTCTTGCTGGAAAAAAAAGTCAACCCTTGCTGGTAAAATACATTGTTAGGCTACACTTTTCAAAATCTTCGTCAGGATGGTGGACGACCTAAAAGAGCATAATAAGCAAAGCCGAGCATACTAGAGAAATAGCAACAACATGTATATAAAAACTTCAACAAAAGCAAACTATTCCCATGTCAGAGCATAGAATTCATAGGTTGGCAAATTGACACAGTACATCAGATACCAAAACTTCCCCGGCATGAGTCAAATCTTTAAAGTCCATAGCCCTTCAAGTGTTACAGTACTCTTGACCTCAAGCAAGACTTATTCTATGGCTGTTAGGACTGATGTCCTCCTCTATCACTCTGGTCTTTTTGGACAGATATCACATGAGTGCTCTACAGTGGACACCAGCAGTACAACAGTCATAGAAACTTAAACCTCTTCAAAGCAGGATTCGTTTGATGTAGATATGCAGGGATCATTTACAATGGTGGATTCAGACAATTGCTCGGGGCAGATCCTAAACCACAGTCACCATGGACACTTCCCTTCTAGGGTGGGGGGCATTACAAAGAGAAGACAGTTTAAGGGACGTAGTCATCAACAGAGGCCAAACTTCACATCAGCTTCTTGGAGTTGAGGGCAGTCCTAATGTTGCAGACTTTTCAGGACCTCCTACCCAAGGATGTGATCGCCATCCACTCAGACAACATGTCAGTGGTTTGGTACATCAACAGATAAAGTAGAACATGCTCATACTCTCTTTGCCAGGAAGCCATGAGAGTTTGGCAGTGGGTGATGTCTTCAAACTTTTCCCTAGTAGCAACACACACACATGGGATGTTCAGTATTCTGGTGGACAAATTGAGCAGAACTATACTATTGCGTCATGGTTGGTCTCTCAACAGAACAGTGGCAATGGAGATTTTCAGCCTCTGGTGCCAACCTTGCTGTGAACATTTTGATTCATACCTCAATAACAAATGCAGAAGCTGCTTCTCCCACATCCCTCCATAGTGACAGTCATCGAGAGAAACTCCATTTTTGGGCGTCAGGTCTCCTTTATGCTTTTCCATCAATTCCCTTCATCACCAAATTCTTTCACAAAGCCATGGAATACAAGACCAAGGGAACCCACATTGCCCCCTTTGGCATTGGCAGGTATTGTTCTCCTTTCTTTGACCTAATTTTTGGCACCCACCATGGATTCTGGATCCTATCGTGGATTTCCTCAGTCACACATCCGGGCTATCTCTACCACATCTCCAGGCCATAAAACTAACGCATGGTTTCTCCAATTTTAATGATAACCAGAGATGCCAGGCTTTCTGCCTGGTAGTATCTATAATCTCTTCCTGTCAGAGAGATTCAACCATGAAGATCTACAAAAATAAATGGAAAAGTTTCTCTGTTTGGGCCTCTTCAAAGGGATTAGACCCTTTTTTAACCCCTTTACCAGATATTTTGGAGTTTGTTTCTGAATGTTTTATGGCAGGCTCTAGTTACTCTACAGTCAAAGTCCAGATAGCCACCATTTCAGACTTTCACATATGACATAATAATGCCTCTATTGCTTTCACATAGGCCATAATGATGCCTCTATTGCTTCTCTTATGGTGGCAAAGGCCTTTTTTAGAGGAACATTTGTAATTTGGTCCCTCTTTGAGATACTACAGTTTTTACTTCAGTCCTTAATCCAAAAACCCTTTGAAGTTGCAGCTTCATCAGATCTGCAGTTCCGTTCTTGGAAAACTGTCTTTATAGTTGCCATTACATCAGCAAAACATGCGTCTGAATTACAAGCACTTTCTTGCAAACCTCCATTCCTTATTTTTCATAAGACCAGAGTTTCACTCAGGACAAACCCCTCCTTCCATTCCAAGGTGGCTTCATAACCTAACCTGAACCAACAAATTGATTTGCTAGTTTTCTTTCCAAACTTTGCTAATAAAGAATATATCCTACATACTGCAGATGTCCATAGGCAACTTATGTTCTATTTACACCTTTCTAAGGGCTAAATCCGAACAATCATTTGTATCTTTTTCCAAGACAAAGCCTGGACATTGTGTGTATAAAGTTTCACTTTTAAAAGGGCTAGCAGATTGCTTTTCATATGTTTATAAAGGATTGCCTGTCAGTGATATATGTGCTGCAGTGACTTGGTCTGTGACTCATACCTTTGTATCTCATTGTAATTTAGATGTGCAGTCTAGGACTTGCATATCTTTTGGCTCTGTCATACTCAGGAATGTCCTTCCTTGTGTCCATCCATGTCCCTTTTTGGGTAGCTTGGCAATCTGTCTCACTTACTGAATCAGACGAAAATAGACAACATGAGATATGAAAGTTATGTACTTAGCATAACATTAGATTTGTGTTGTCTTTATTTTCATCTGGTTCAACTCCCTTCACTCTTTTTCCCCTCCAAATTGTCATTCTCTTCTTCTTGAGACCAACCAGATCTTGTCTAGATCCTGTCTTTCCATTGTCCCACTTTTTTCTCTATAGTGGAGTTCCCTCAATATTTTCTCCTTTTCTCCATTATTTCTTACATTATTTTTTACCAATTGGAATCATTCACCAAACTTGATCTGAGGTAATTCAGGCAGGAGAGGGGAATTATGGGTAGGGAGGAGCCAGTGTTCTCAGACCCAGTACTCTGGTATTAGGCACTGAGCCTCACCTCAGGCTTTGTGCCCACTAAGTGGCTCACAGCTACAGTTATCCCACTCCACAAGGGGGGATCCACCTTGGATCTCGGGAAGTACTGCCCCATCAGTCTGACAAGCCTGATCTGCAAGACCATGGAATGCATTATCATGGAACTTATAAACAAAGACACTGGCAACCTTCAAACACTGGACCTACGCAGTTTGGATTTGTGAAGGGCCGATCTTGTCTCCTGAACCTGACTGACATCTTCGAATCAGTCTCCAGAGCCGTGGACAAGGGTAAGGTGGTCCACACAGCCTATCTGGACCTCGCCAAGGCCTTCGACACCATCCCCCACACTGGAATCATAGATAAACTTACTAAGCTGGGCATTAATCGCTACGTTACTCGATCGGTTGCCAACTGGCTTACTGACAGAACCCACACTGTAAAAGTAGCCGACTCCAAATCTAGCTCCAGACAAGCGACAAGTGGAGTACCTCAGGATTCAGTCCTGGGACTGCTCTTGTTTGGCATCTACTTCTCTGAAGTACAGGCCAACACTAAGGGACTCTGGCTAACAAAGTTTGCAGATGACTGCAAACTGGGAGCCATTACTGAATCCCCAAATGATGTGGATATTCTATAAAAGGGCCTTACAGAAACAGATGTTTGGTGCCAGATCCATGGGCTCAAGCTCAATGCCAAAAAATGTATAGTTATTCCCTTTGGAAAAAAACATGTACCGTGAACTACCACATAGGTGGCAGTACACTAAACACCAAAAGTGTGATAAGAGACTTAGGGACACAGGTGGACAGTGGTCTCAGCTTTGATAACCACATCGTCACAACAGTCAGGAAATTCTTCTATGTGGCACACCTCATCACTAAGGGCTTTTCATCCAGAATAAAGGAGGTCATTGTCCCACTGTACTCCTCCCTCATTAGACCCATTATAGAATACAACGCCCTGTTTGGTATGTACCTCTCAAGACATCTGCAACAACTGGAAAAGCCACAGAAATACCTCACTAAAAGAATCACAGACCTAAAGCAGATGCTGTATGCTGACCGTCTAAAAAAACTCCACCTATACTCTGTCGCATATTGTCTACTCAGAGGCGATCTCTGCTTAACATACAAGGCCATGTCAAACCCAGTGCTGTTGGACATGCTACACTTAAAGAAATCCCAGTCCTTCAGAGACACACTCCAAAGATCTAAACCTTGCCATCACAATGAATAAAACATGCTGGAGGGATAGGTTCCTGACCCAGAGACTCCCCAGACTCTGGAATAGACTGCCCATACATGTCAAGCAGAGCACCTCTTTAGCCCTCTTCAAAAGAATTCTTGATGATTGGATGGGAGATAGGAAATGCACCCCAGGGATCACGTCAGTCACCCTGTTAGACAGGGGTCCAGGAAAGTAAATACTGTGGGAAGAAATAGCCAAGGAATTGTTATGGTTAGGCTTGTATAGGCCCTAGGGCCAATAGCCTAGTACTAACGTATGAATCTATGAGGTTGGATCCGATCAGATCCAGCATCCCACATGTTGAACCAAATGAAAATAAGACAACTTAGAAGTAACATTATAGTAAGTATGTAACTTTCATTTATAGCTCATTGCAGGCTACAGGGTATCCACATATTTTCCATATTTAAATGACTTGATTATCTTTACAGAGTCTTTTTCAAAGTGTCAGGAATCTCTCACTTTGGTAAGAGATCTCTTACAGGCTGGGATTCCAAGAAAACATTCAAAAGTCTTTTTGACGCCATCACAAGAGCTGTGTTATTGGGGTGTCTGCTAGACACCTCAATACAAAGCACTTTTTTTTCCACAGAAAAAATAGATTGATATTTAGCTCTAGGGGTTTTTCACTCAGACGTCTGTCACTGTTAGGGAATACCTCAGGATTCTGGGTCTCATGGCATCCATGATTCTTAACATACCTCCTGCAAGACTCCACATGAGTAAGATACAATGGTATCTGAAGTCTCTTTGGTTCTAGCGTCAACACCCATTATCTTTTCAAATTCCAGTTTTGGGATTTGTGAAAAGACAAATCACTTGGAGGAGACATCAAATATCACTGAGTCTAGGTCCTGCATTCTCCCCTCCTGCTCCAAAGTAGTCAGCCACAACAAATGCCTTGGAATTTACTCTGAGAGCAGTATCACATGGGATAAAAGTGCAATGTCACTGGAACAAAAAAGACAGAAAAAAGAACATAAACATAAAAGAGATGCTAGCTGTCAACTCTCTGAATCTTCTGTGGTCCCCAGGATCTCTTCAAGTAGTTACAGAAAGTAACATAGTGATGTGGTACATAAGCAAGGGGAAAGCAGATATTTCCCCTTTTGTAGACTAGCCACGTCAGCATGAGATAAACTTTACAAAACAGTCTCACTCTACAGGCATCTTACATTCCATCAGAGCAAAATTGTGTGGCAGACAGGCTGAGCAGGTCAAGGCCAGACCCTCACAAATGGGAACTCAATCAGGGGATTTTCCAAGATTTGATCAATCCTTGGGGAATTCCTTAGGTAGACCTTTTTGCCTCCTCTCTAAACAGTCAACTAAAAATTCTGTTCTAGGACTCTCTGCAAGAAAGCCTGGAAGACAGATGCCTTTTCTTTTCTTTGGATAGGAATGTTCCTTTATGCTTTTCTACGCTTCCCACTGATATCCAGGGTACTTCTGAAGATTCATAAGGAATCCCTCAAGATAATTTTGGTGACTTATTTCTCACCCATTCAACAGTGGTTCTGCTTTCTTTTGGAATTGGTCAGGGACAATTACCAGAAGCTTTCACAGAGACTGGATTTACTCACAGAAGAACAGGGATATTTGATACATCCCGAACTCATACAATTACAACTGACTGCCAAGATGATAGGGTTTTAATACCTTTTAGACACCTTTTTTCTGAGGACTTGCAGGAGGTACTAATGGAGGCAAGAAAGCCTGCTACTCAAAAATCATATATAAGCAAGTGGAAAAGTTGTTCTAGTTAGTGCCAACAAAACAACAAGCACCCATTCAGGGACAGTTGCTTTCTTTGTTTTTTTTTTTCAGTAGTCTGTTTTACTCCTCTATTAAGTTTAATTTTTCCTTTTCAGCATGTCTGCCCATGGATCTCCCCTCACATTCTCATGTGAAATTGTTTTTGAAAGGGATGCTGCATAACAGCCTCCCAGAAAACTGATGGCTCCTCCTTGAAATCTTAATTTTGTGTTAGAGAAACTTGCACTTCCTCCATTTCAACTAACTCATCTGGTTGACTTTAGGTTCTTAACATGGAAAACAATTTTACTGATTGTTCTGATCTCTGCAAAAAAAAAAAAAAAAAAAGAGTATGTGAACTGCAAGCTAACATACCTCTCAGCTGTACAGATTTTCTCAGATTGTCCAGATTTTTGCTTCATAGTTTTGGTCTGTCCTAATAAAATTTTTGATTTTCTGGAATTTTTGGCAAATCAGTGAGGAATGAATTTACTACATAATGACAGTCATTTGAGTTTCAGACTTCATATCCTTCAGAAAATGTATGGCAATGACAGCTTTTATTCTAGCAACTCTCTAAGGTTATAAGAGCAATATTTAAAATTTGTCCCTATTTTTGAGGCCTACACACACACACACACACACATTATTTTTGGCTCTGTCCAGATTTTTTTGTGCTAAGATGTTGATAGCTATGTGGGCCAACCTCTTCTCATTTTTCACTGACTCAGGATTTATTTAAAAAGTAATCCTTCTCTTATTCCGAAAACGTATCTGAGTTTTCTTTAAACTGCTGTCTATTTCCATGTTTTCTTTCCAGTACCTAAAATTGAAGGTGAAAGTGTACTCCATACCTTGGATGTCCATTGACAACTCAGTACCTTGGCAGAACAAAATATTTCAGAACTTCAAATCAGTTATTCACTTCTTGTGAAGGTAAAAAGAAGGGACAATCTATGTTAAAGTAAACTGTTTTCAAATGGTTGTCTAAAGTTATTACCTTTTGTTATTCACACGAAAGCAAAACTATTCCAGGCATGGTCAAAGCATACTCTACTAGGACCTTGGCTTATCTATGGCTTTTGGAAAGGGTTGGGGTCTAGAAGTATTCTAGAAGCAGTTATTTGTTCCTCTGTGGATACTTTTACAAAGTACTATTAATTAGATTCCTTCCCCAGGTCTAGGGCAGGCTTTGCTAGGACCATTCTCCAGAGGCTCCTTGACCGTTTCCTTTCCAACTCCCAGTTGTTCAAAGCTATGGTAATCTACCTGTATGGTTTAGTCTACTGCAGCAGTGATCAGTATGAAGAGCAGAGTACAGCTGTGTAAGTAGATGTGCAATACCAGTACATGTGTAAATAAAAGCTGCTGCAGTAGATTCTTACTCCCTCCAGCCCTTCACATCCTTTTTTTTGCATGTTTTTTATGTTAGGGTGTGGACATGTAGTTTTATTTTCCTAACAATGTTTCATTGGTTCTCCTCATGCTTTATTGTATCCTGCGTATTCCACTATCAAATTATATGTATATATGCTTTTAAATTGCATTTGTATTTGTGTTTTATTTGATGCTATTTAACTCTGGAGTTTTTCTCCCCATGCCTGCACTGAAAATGGGTATTTATTACCCAGTTGGAATTTCCTGGTAAACAAACACAACTCTACTTTCCCCTCCCCTTTGTGTCTATGCCCTCCCCTGTTTATTGACCTGTCCTGCCCATCACCATTGTCTTTCCATTGCATATCTGATATCTCCTTCTCTTGCCTTTCCCATCCCTCATTGTGTGTGCATCTTCACTGTCAGTCTTGTCTATCTTCTCTGTTTATGTGGCCCTGCTACCTTCCCTAACCCTATTATCTTCCTCTTACTTCATTTACTATCTCCCCCAATTTACCATCTCTTTATATATATAAAATGGGCATCTGACTGACAAAAAAAATTCCATCTTACCCCTCCTCTATCCTGCTCATTCCCTGATTTTGGGCAGTCTTACGTATCTGCTCTTAAGCAAAGGTAAAGAATAGTAGATTGGCAGTTACCATGACCAAGAGTGCTATCATATGGAATCCTAATGTATAGTTGTTATAAAGTTTTACTGAATGACTTTCATTTACTTGGAACTAGTTGGGGTATGGTGGATAATACCAAAACATTCAATAAAATCCTGTCTGCAATTCAGATTACCCAAGACTAATTAACAGATCAGGAGCTGAAGAAGCCAGGATATGGAAGATGGGAGCAAGGGAGCTGCTAGTCAGCTCACCCATCCTAGGGGAAAATAGGTTGATGTTAAGCTGTCAATCTCGCCTTCATTCTTGCTGGATGGGGTTCGGAGCCGATCCTCGACTCCGACTCAGCACTTGCTAAGCTTGAGAGCTAATTTTACCAGCTCGAGGCAACCCTATATTCCATGATGCAAGGCGGAGACTACCCAGATCTCGTTTGCCGCTTCGCTAACGAGGTGCCTTTTTTTACCAGCTCCAGGTAAGTTTCTGAATAATAAGACTTTAGTCTCACCCCTTTAATTTTCATAACTATAGTTGTTTTTTGTTAACCTTAACGCTTACTTTAACCCTATTCCCGTTAGTGTTCCCTTTTTTTCGGGTTATTTATCCCCTTTCCCTAGGTTAGGCCTTAGGCCTTCCCCTTCCTAAATTTTTCCTGTCAGGGATTGTTTGTGTCTGACTGTGTTGTATCCCTGTTTAGTTTAGATTTTTGGATTGGGTGTTTTTTGTGTGTGTGTGTTGTTTTGTTTTTGACAACTTGTGTTTCCTCGACACAGCTATGTCGAAGGACACAAAGGTCTCAGGCTTCAAGAAGTGTGACTCGTGCTGTCAGAAGATGTCTCTGACAGACGGTCACACTTCTTGTGTTTACTGCCTGGGACCTCTGCACCTGCAGGACTCTTGTGCTATCTGTCATGCCTTCAGCCCAAGAGTCCTGCAGGAGCACAGAAATAAATTGATATTGAGGGGCTTATTAAAGCCTGAGAGCTCCCCGACTAAGTCGGCGCCGGGGAAGCCCTCAAAACCTATCAAGCCTTCTGCTGAAAGTTCCAAGCCGTCGGCTACTGGTTTATCTTCTCCAGTGTCGTGATCGGCTCAGGCCGGAGCTGATCCTTCCATTATAGCAGTCACAGTATCGGCTCCATCCGGCGCTGATACTGCCCAATCTGGACATTCAGTGTCGGCTCCGGCTGGAGCCGACGTATCCTCGGCTCGTTTGGCTCCATCGATCTCTAAAAAGAGATCTCGATCCCCCTCATTAGAGTCGATACGTTCGGCTCCGAGATCACTCTTGCTCTTGGAGCGGAGCCATCGGAGCCATTCTTCTCGGTCATCCAGGCTGCCTGGTCATGACCTCGAGAGAGTGGTGAGTAGACTATTAAAGTCTCAGGCATTGGCCCAAATGCTCCATAGCCCGTCTCAACAGATGGTAGCTATTTCACATCCACCAAACATTCCTCCTTCGACTCTCTTACAGAGCTCGGAGCCGGAGCTCCTCGGAGCCGTGACCGTTGTAGCTTCGGAGCCGATACCACCCCTTTCGGCTCCATCGTCCTCTGCTCCGATTTCCTCCTTGAGGCCTTCATTGGAGGGATCCGGGCATCTGGTTTTTCTCGTCGGCTCCAAGGGGGCGAGTGGCATCGGACCCTTGCCCGACCCCGTTGTCCCTCTCGGGGCTTCGGCGTTGGTGAGCTCAGCCCCATCTGCCTCGGAGCCTTCCCTCTCGGTGAGGCCTGGAGTTCCTATCTCTTCGGAGCGGGAACCTTCTGGTCTCTCTGATGGGGGAGCCATCGAGGTGATGAGGAGTGTACAAGCCCCTGGGCTTAGTCAACGGACAGTTCCATCAGCTCCTCCCACTACAGTGCCTGCTGACGTCTCTTCCCACTCTCTTGCTCCCGGACCCAGAGATCCAACGCCTCAGGTTTCCCCATTGGGAATATCTTCCTCTTCCGAGGCTTCTCCTAATCCGTCAGGTGAACCTCCGCGTAAGAGGACATGTAAGAGGAAACATCTAGACTCCCCCGAGTCTATTACATCTGATACTGACCTGGATGAGTCGGAGGGATCCCCAAGTTCCTCCTCTGAGGATGTCTCTTTCTCAGACATCCTTGAACTCCTTAAGCAGAGGGGGAACTGGCCCTCCCTTAATCCTTCCGAGGATGAGTCAGTATACCTGGAGGCGTTCGGATCTCGACCCTCCACCTCCTGGGTGTCTCCGCCTTTCGACCCTCTTATGGATGTAGTGGCTCGGAAGGCGTGGATGGCTCCGGATTCGGTGGAACCTATTCCTAGGAGGCCTTCTAAATTCATTACGGCCCCACCAGATAGACAATATTTGACAAAGGGTGTCCCAGTTGATGCCATGGTGGTGGCTGCTGCCACCAAGAAGGAACTAGCTGATCCTTCAGTACCTGTCCATCCTCCTAACAAGGATTCTAGGACTACGGACAGGTACGGCAAGCGGATTTTTTCTTCAGTGACTTTTGCCATGAGATCGCTGAACTACTTGTGCCACTTCACCCGCCTTCAAAGAGATGTTCTTAAAGAGTTGGGAGAAGTTTTACAGGACCCGTCAGCTGCTGGGTCTCAGGATAAGATTAGCTTACAGCTAGGAATCCTTAACTCCATTGTTAACTCCTCTATGCGGCTCATTTCCTATGCAGCCGATGGAGCGAGTAGGGCCGCAGGCACAGGAGTGGCTTTAAGGCGTCAGTCCTGGATGCAGCTTTGTAATTTTGCAGACCCCTTCAAGGCGTCCTTCACAAACTCCCCTTTTGATGGTTCGACCTTGTTCGGACCTCAAGTGAAAGACACTTTGACTAGATGCGAACAAGATGGCAAGACTCTTTCTGCCGTAGGAGTCAGTTTCTCCACCCCTTCAAGACCTTACCCCAAAGGACAGAAGGGAGGGAAGATGTGGTTCCGCAAATCTCAAGGAGTCACGCCTGACGCACAAAGTCAGTTTACCCCCAGAGGCAGAGGGGGTAACAATAATAGACGCCGCCCTAGGGGCAGAGGGGGTCCACAGAATCAGGGTAGCAGAGAGCCTCTTTCTGACAAACCCTTCCAGCATCCCTGAGATGTTTCCCGATTGTCCACCTTCGGAGGCAGTCGGGGGAAGATTATCGCTGTACCCAATAGCCTGGCTTTCCCTTTCTCAAGACAAAAGGGTACAGTTGATTATATCCGAGGGTTACAAAATTCCCTTTATTCAAACCCCAATTCAGCAAAAGGGAACCCTTCCAGACGTTCCACCCGGTCTAGGGGAACTAGCAGTACTAGAAATATCAAAACTGCTAGCAAAAAGAGCCATCCAGCCAGTCCCAGATGACCAAATAGGATCCGGAATCTACTCAAGGTTCTTTTTAGTTCCAAAAAAGACAGGGGACTGGAGACCAATATTAGATCTGAGCAAACTAAACAAGTTTGTAAAGAAATCAAGATTCCGGATGGTCACGCTTCAGTCCATTCTACCCTTTCTGGGCAAGGACAATTGGATGTGCTCGATAGATCTTCAGGATGCGTACTATCACATAAAAATTCACAGACGCTCCAGAAGATTTCTCCGCTTTCGGCTGGGGACCAGTCCCTTCCAATTCAGGGCCCTGCCCTTTGGACTCACTACAGCCCCAGAGTGTTCACCAAATGTATGGCAGCGGTTACGGCTCACCTGAGACGTCAAGGATTCCAGGTGTTTCCATATCTAGACGACTGGCTCCTCACTGCCACCACCAGGCATCAACTTCTCCAAGCCAGAGATTACACCATTCACATTTGCAGAGGGCTAGGGATTTCTATAAATTTCGAAAAATCTGCCTTGTCGCCTTGTCAATCTATTACTTTTATAGGCGCAAAATTGGACAACGTACAACTTTCAGCAAAGTTAACAGACCAAAGGATCTTGGACATTCAAAGTCACGTCCAGGTGATTCTTCTCAGCAACAAAATTCAGGCCAGATTTGCTCTGAAAGTATTGGGTCTTATGGCGGCCGCCATAACACTTCTTCCCTTTGCTCGCTTTTACATGTGTCTTCTACAATGGATGCTATTCGCCCAATAGTCTTTTCAACAACTTCCCATGCGTCACAAGATCACAATAACTCCAACTTGCAAAAGGCATCTGACCTGGTGGATATCATCCCCTCAAGTCCATCAGGGCAGACCCCTTGTTCCTCCTGCCCCAGTTGCCACGGTTACATCGGACGCCTCCCTGATTGGGTGGGGGGGGGGCATCACCAGGGCAGAATGGTCCATGGCACTTGGCAACCTTTCGAATATCATCTGCACATAAATGTCCTGGAGATGAGATCGGTGCTTTTAACGTTGCAAGCCCTCAGCGACTCTCTTCCCCTGGGAACTATTGCAGTCCAAACGGACAATATGTCCGTAGTGTGGTATATCAACAAACAGGGCGGAACCAAGTCCTATCCACTGTGTCGAGAGGCTCTCAGACTTTGGCAATGGGCAATCTCTTCTCAGCGGTTTCTGATAGCAATGCATATCCCCGGGAAATCCAAAATCATAGTGGACAGATTGAGCAGAGCTATTCTCATGCCTCACGAGTGGTCTCTCAAACAATCAGTGATGGAAGAGATTTTTCAGAAGTGGGGCCTTCCTTGCTGCAACCTTTTCACTACACCTCAAAACAGCAAATGCCCAGACTTCTTCTCTCTCTTCCCCCTTCCAGGCCATCCCCCCAGAGGCGCTCTAACCCAAGATTGGCCCTGGGGACTTCTTTATGCCTTTCCCCCCTTTCCGCTGATACCTCAACTAATTCAGAAAGCAACCGCCTTGAGAGCCAAGTTGATTCTCATTGCCCCTTATTGGCCTCGACAGATATGGTTTCCATTCCTACATCGTTATCTCTTGGTACAGCCATGGCATCTGGACCTGGTTCCAGATCTTCTGACGCACCAGTCGGGGCAGCTGCACCAATCCATACCTTCTCTCAACCTCACTGCTTGGTTGCTCCACTTCCATCCTTAGCCAGGCTTCCTATGATTTCTAATCCCGTCCGGGATATCATAGTAGCTTCCCTAAAATCTTCTACCAGAAAGATTTACACTAGTAAATGGCGACGTTTCTCCTTCTGGGCAAAAGCTAGGAACATAGACCCCTATACTGCTCCGATTCATTCGGTCTTGGACTTCCTAGCAGAGATTTTTCATTCAGGATCCTCTTCCTCCACAGTAAAAGTTCAGCTGGCAGCCATTTCGAATTTTCATATAGGCCTTTTGGACCACAACATTATGTCACATAAACTTTGCAAGGCATTCCTTCGAGGTATCTTTTTACTTAAACCTCCGATTAGAGACCCCCCACCACAGTGGGATCTAAATTTAATTTTAACATCCTTGATTCTTCCCCCTTTTGAACCTGCGGCTGCCTGTTCTTTGAAATTTCTTTCTTGGAAGACACTTTTTCTAGTCGCCATTACTTCTGCCAGGAGAGTATCTGAGCTTCATGCTCTCTGCATTCGTCCTCCCTACTTAATCTTCCACAAAGATAGAGTATCTCTAAGGACTAATCCGTCTTTCTTACCAAAAGTGGCATCGCAGACGGACTTAAATCAATCCATTGATCTTCCAGTGTTTTTCCCGAATTATTCTGATAGAGCGGAACAAAAGTTACATTGTCTTGATGTTCACAGCCAGCTCAGATATTATCTGGACAAAACTAAACTTTTTAGGAAATCTGATCAACTGTTTCTATCCTATGCAGAGAACAGGAAAGGCCTTCCAGTTTCCAAGGTGACTTTATCTAGATGTCTGTCTTCTGTGATTACTTACATTTATCAGCTCAGAGGCAAAGAGCTGATTTCTAAGCCAAAAGCCCATTCTACCAGAGCTCTAGCTACATCGACAGCTTTTCAAGCTAGTCTTCCAATAGACACTATTTGTGCAGCAGCCACATGGGCCTCTCCTCATACCTTTGTTTCACATTACAAATTAGACTGGGCCTCCAGAGACGGAGCGAATTTTGGTTCCACCGTTCTCAAGAGTCTGTTCCATTGAGCCACCCAGGATAGAGGTGCTAGGGACGCGGTCCCATCCAGCAAGAATGAAGGCGAGATTGACAACTTAACATTAAGAGTTATGTACCTACCATAACGTTCCATGTTAGTTGTCTTCTCTCGCCTTCTTTCTTGTGTCCCGCCCTCCATCCCCCTAGCCTGGTCAGACCGAGAAGATTATGTCTCCTCTATTAAGAGGTTTTATTCCTTTTCTAGCTATTCAGCTTCTAGTGTCACTAGATTAGGTTGATCCTTTCTAGAGGATTATGATGTTATTTAGTATTGTTACTTTTTCTTCCTCCTCTACAGTTGGAAGAATATATTACTATTTCCTTAGCTACCAAACGAGATCTGGGTAGTCTCCGCCTTGCATCATGGGATATAGGGTTGCCTCAAGCTGGTAAAATTAGCTCTCGAGCTTAGCAAGTGCCGAGTCAGAGCCGAGCATTGGCTCCGAACCCCATCCAGCAAGAAAGAAGGCGAGAGAAGACAACTAACATGGAACGTTATGGTAGGTACATAACTTCTTATTTTTACCACTGTAATGATAGCACTTACTACAGAGAGAGGTGAATGGCATACTGTGTACAGACTAGGGGTGCTGCCAAGTAGCCTTAATGAGGTATGTATGAGAGTGTGTGAGCATGCATATCAGCCCCCGGGCTGGATATAGGGCTATTTTAAAGCTATCATTGCTGTGTAGTCTTCATGAAACATATGGGAATGTGCATACCCTCAGAGAACAGCACTACAGGCTGTCACTTCTTTGAGCATGCACTTCATCTACTAAGAGAGGGGTTAGGGTTATAATAAAGAAAAACAGACTTATAGCTGACTGGTGATAGCTTCTGTGATTGGCTGAAGCTTAATAGAGGGAATAAGTGGCCTCATTAATCACAGGAGACTGATGGTCCTCAGGCAGCTGAGGAGCAGCTCAGTTTCATCTTCTGATAAAATCATGACCATTCCCTAATTCATGTCACACTCACTCTTTAATCTTTTCAAAATTTTCATATCAATAATAAGTAGGTAAAGTCCATGGCTTCTAATGCGATCAAAATTGATATCCAAGGGGCTAAGATGGGTCTATGAAGGTGGGATTGGGAGCTTTCATTTAGATAGCTGTCCTTGTATGAATTCTGGGATACTGTTAAGTACAAGATCCATAATGATAGCATAAATTATACCATAAAACCTAAAAGTAAATGTTTTGTACATGTGAAATTGTTCAAATAAATTATGGATCATGCTACAGAAAAAAGAAAATCGGTAAGATTTGGAGCAAGTCTTACCTATCTGGTCTTAAGCAAAGGTTTTATCTAGCAAAATGATGCATAAGGAAAAAGTTTCTTTTGCATAGCTTCTACTAATAGACTGGAAAAACATTACCAAAACATTAATTAGCTAAATTATGAATGCCAGAACATGTGATTCCTGCAGAAAGTGTTTTAAAAATGAGATAGTGGAAGCTAGTAATACTGATGACATTGTAACTGTGATTATCAGTGAAGCTGAACAGCACTATTAATAAATCTTCACAAATAGTTTGTAAAATATGCAGCTGATTCTAAATTATTGTTTCTGATATTTCTTTGTAAAATTTGTAATTGTTACATCAGATGTTAAAAAATCATTATCATCAATTGTATTTCTAATAAAGTGTAACATAAGTTAAGTTACCAGGCTTAAGCTGGACTGAAACATACATATGGAAAATTGAAAATGTGGGTGTACTCACCTTATTCATATGTTCTCCCATCCAGAGATTAGATGTCTGCAAAATAAAGGCCAGACAGGAGAGGTCTCAGCACTGATTCCTGTGGTACCCCAGTCGATACAATTTATGTTCAGAGAGGGTACTAACAACTTTCACAACCTAGGATCTATTGAGTAGCAGTTTGCAATCCAACATATCATATAGGTTTACATTAAGTTTCTCTAATTTTTTAATAATACCAGAATGGAGGATAGTGCAATAAGCCTTGGCCAGCTCAAGATAAGCAATGTGCAATGCCACTACCTCTGTAATCTTTTCAAGGAAGCTTACTGTCTTCAGAAGGTAATACCTGCCAATACCAAAGCAATCTGATTGGGATCTACATCTGTTAAACTGCTGTGTCTGCATTAATGAGCTCTGCAATGATATGTTTCATGGCTTTGCATGTAAGGCTGATGGGTCTATAATTTCCTGGATGCACAAAGGGGCAACCCTTGTCTAGGGGCATCACAGTGCTATTCTGCAGACATCTGACATGAACCATCTGGAAAGGCTGAGGTTGAAAATTTTAAGTAGATGCTCAGATAGTACATACTTGGCACTGATCAGAATACAGCCTGGTAGGTTGTCCCATGGAAACATTACATTTAGTCTTTGATAGGGATTTTAAGACTTGTTCCAAGGTGACTTCAGGGATAAGCACATTTTCAGTGATACTTGGGGCAACAATGTTGGTAGATGGGTTAAAATTAAGACTAAATCTGTCTGCAAATATACTGGCTATATCCTTGGGACTGGAATATGTGATATCATCATAGATGAGCTCATTGCACTGTGGGACGTTATTTATGTATTTATTTGACATTTGTTTACCGGGGTGGTCTGACTGGGTCTACATAACCCATTTTTAGCAGAGGCCAGGGGAGAAAAGCTCCACATACAGTACAATAAAAATACAGTAAAATCCAATACAGTACAAATCACATTAGAAATACTATACAAAATAAGCTGAAAGAACAAACTATGTTACATGATATTCCAATATATACTATACATCTAGACAATTCTATAGAGTTAAAAACATTATAGACAGTAATAGTCACTCTCATTGTACATGATGTAGTATCCAAAAATAGTACATAGGTATAGCAATGTGTGACATTGACTGCTATAGTATATGAAAAAAATAAATAAATAGAATGTTAGTTTCCATTAGGAAAATAATAGCCAGAACGTTTGTGATGCAGAAAGATAGTGAGAAAGTTAAAAAGAATAGAAACAATACAGCCTGAGCAGTAACTTAAGGATATGGTACAGAAACAGAGAAGGAGTCAGAAGAGCCTTAGGATCTTGCAGACTGTGAAGGATTGAAATGTGACAGAAGAGGAGGATGAGGCTAGTGTGGAAGAAGAGGAAGTGCTGAGCATCAAGCAGGCTTTATGCAGGAGCAGAGCCATGTCTTTTTGAGATGATTTTTTAAAGAGGCTTTGAAATGGGTTAGGCCAGGCATAGACCTGGTAGCTAGAGGTAGTGAATTCCAAAATATAGAGACAGAGTATGAATACAGCGAGTGACCTGGTTTTCTTATGGGTTTTGAGATAGCTAAGAGATTTTTGTCTTCTGATCGTAGGGATTAATTTGGCATGTAAGGTGTGACTAGATTGGTTAGTGCAGGGTAGGCAGTAGGCTTGAAAATAAGGTTGTGCAAGGTGAAAAGCTGAATAAAGGCAAGTTGGTTGGGGAGTTCAGACCAGTTTAATTCTAGGAGTGGTTTACAGTGATGTGTGTGTTATTTAGAGTTTGTGGCGAACTTTGTTGTAGCACTGTTTCATCTTGTTTGTGGAATAAGTTCATAAGGTAGTTAGGATAGGGGCACCATAAAGAAGGGAGGGAAGTAAAAATGTTTTGCAAGGGTAGTTTTGGTTGCTGCAGTAAAGAAATGTTTGTTTCTACATGAGAGTCCCAGTTTTTGATGAGTTTTCTTTATATTTTGCTGTATAAGGGGGTTGAATGAAAGTTTGTTGTCAATGATAACTCCTAGAAGTTTGGATTCCTGCACTATTTCTGACAGTGTTGTCAGATGCAAGGATGTTAAAATGATCAGTGACAGGGGAAGTGTTCTTGGGATGAAAGAATACTAGTTTTGTCTTCTTTGGATTAACAGTAGGGCATTTCTCAGCCAGGATTCGAATGCAGTAAAGGACTGTTGAGTTTTTGAAAGTAGTTCTGGTAGTGATTGAGCAGTACAGATTATGGTGAAATCATCAGCATACTGAATGAGTGTTCCAGGGTGAGAGGCAGTGTGAAGGTTGTTTGTGAAAATGTTGAAGAGTAGGGGTCCTAGGATGGAGCCTTGAGGGACTCCAGTAGGGTTGTGGAGAAAGAGTTAGAGTTCATTGTACCATTTCACTGCTTGTTTACAATCCTTGAGGTAGCTCTTAAACCATTTTACTGTGTTATGTGAGAAGCCTAAGTTAGTGTGTTTAATAGTAAGTGGTGAGACACTGTGTCAAAGGCCTTGGAGAGATCAAGGAATACTGAGGCTGTATAATATCCTGCATCTCTGGCCTTGTTTACAGTGTCTGTAAAAGATAATAGGGCTGTAGCTGTGCTGTGGCTAGGTCAGAAGCCATGTTGGGTTTTGGATAAAAGATTGCTTTGCAAAAGATATTTCATTACCTGCTGATGGATATCCCTCTCAAGAATTTTGGATATGGGTGACAAGATGGATATAGGACAGAAATTGGATAGATCAAAAGAGTTGCCTCCTTTGTGGATGGGGGTGATGTGAGATTGTTTCCATATGGTAGGCACTTCTGATTCAGATAAAGACCTATTTATAAGGATGCTGATTGGGTAGACGATTGATTTAGCAGCCAGTCTGAGGTAGTGTGGTGAAAGATTATCAGCTGAGGTGGACAGGGTTTTAATTTATGTGGCATTTTCTTAATGGTGTTAGTAGGTAGGGGCTGAAGTGAGAATGGGGTTTGTATGACATTTTGTTGAGTATTCCTCAGTTTTCTGGCATAATTAAAGAAAGACTTGAAGTTTCCTTTGATATCTGTAGCAACTTTAAGCTAGTACTCTGCTTTACATTTTCTAATAGTACTCTTAAGTTCCTATCTAGTATGTTTTGCTGCAATCCTGAGATAAGTGAATGGGATTTCTTACAACTTTTCATCATTTTCCATTTTTTTATATAGTTTATTAATATAGGAGTTCCACCAGAGAGGTTTTTTCCTGAACTTGCCATTATATTTAGGGAGGACAGGTACTGACTTTTCTATGCAGCTGTTTAAGTGTTGGTAAAAGTCAGAGGTGAACGTAGCAGCCCTCTCAGTTGGGTCCATTTGCAGGGGGAATTTCGCATAGGTCTTCTAAAAGCTAAAGTAGATTTGCCCTCATGAAGTCCTTAGAGACAGTATCGTTTGGTGGTGGGGTGGTACCACTAAGCATGATAGAAAAGATGACTGACTTGTTCTAGCTTTAACTAGGGATGAGGAGATGCAGGGTGGAGTACAGGCTGTTGCTAGGTTGATAAGCACCAGTTCAGGGGTATTAGAGCCTCTTGTGTTTTACAATTTGCTGCAGCGGCCTGGTGTTAACACATTACAGCCCAGTTAACACGTGCAGGTACGTCTGCAGTTACATCCTACTGACACCTCTAGGGAGCACATATTGCCTGTTCATGTTTGCAGTAATAATTCCAAAACCATGCTACATATAAAGTACTGAAAGATTTCATCTTAAAGCTTACACAATGACAAACACAACTTTCATGATATTTGATCTCTGTCTAGTGTAGATAAAACGATATTTATATTGTCTTCTTGACAATCAAGTAGCATAGACAGAAATGCTTAGCCTTATATGAAATCTCTCAGCTGGATGAATAAAATGCTGATGATAGTATGTGTGCAACTAGAGTGATTGCTGAGATATCGTAAGCTGTTTACAAAATATTGCAAACTGAATAGTTGCTGTGTTTACTGTGACTTATCAAATACTGTTAAGACCTAAAGCCTAAAGAATGGTACCATTATAAAAATAGTTTATGCTGAAGAGTTTGAAATTTACACTTTTTTAGTAACCTCATATGGATCCAGAGATATGAACATTTGTTTGAAATGTGCAGACATAATTTGATTCTATCAAAAAGTTTAGGATTCGCCGTTGGAAGTTACAGTGCAAACTTACAGGGCTCCATTGGAGGGAATGAGTTAATAAGGTCTAGGAAATGCTGAGCATATCCATTTTTTAAGATGTGTAAGTGTGCCAATTAATGCTTGAGTAATTGAAATCTCCTAGCTAGAGGGTAGGTCCTTTGATATTTTACACCTCATTTGTATTTAGTTAATTTACATGGTCTTTGTGGGACATTATTTGTGGATCTTTATCTGACCATAAAGGTCGAAAAATAATTTATATTTCTCCAAAATTACTGAAATAAAACAAATTCATGCATGTTGTGTTTCCAGTCAGCCTTAATTTTTATTTCACATCTCCAGCACATTATTTTGTGTTCTTTATTTATTTCATCTACTTTACCTGGAATGTAACAAGCTCTATGCAAACATTTCCAGGTGAAGATCTTCCAATACTGAAAAACTGATGTTCTCCTAACTGCTTTTAATAGCCAATGTTGATGTTAATTGTTTTCTAGCCTATCACTTTTTACATTTGGAAATATAAAGTTCCAAAATGTAGTTATTTTTCACTGGAAGTAATTATTTTAAATCTGGTAATATTCTTGTGATTGTTTTACTTTCATCTGCAATCTGACAGGAGTAGTTTAATAACAGGATGGAGTGTTTCTGACTCTGTTAATCAAATTTTGAACATTTTGTTCTAATCTCTTGTATTATAACGCATTCTACCTTCTGTAATTCAAATTCAGATTTAAGCTTTTCTTGTGCTTTCAAGCTAGAAGGCTATTGTTAAGACTTTTCTGGGTGAGATGAAGGCCTTTGAACTGGTTTTCAAATTTCATTTGGCTTTTTACAATGAATCAGTCTTCCATCTCTTGTACATAAATATTTGACAACAACATAATTCTGGAAACTGGCTGAGACTCTCAGACCCATGTCATTTATATTGATTTATCTTCATCATTTATGGTGTTTGTGTTTTTTTTTTTTTTTGGGACCAGAAGTGTTAAAAATAGTGGCACCTTCCTTAAAAAGGACCACAGTAGTTCTCACACTCATGAGGTACTAATGACAAGAGGTTGGAGTGAGTTTCCCACATACATCCAATATCACTCCATGTTCTCCTCACTATTGCAATTGGTAAGCATCTCCCCATGGTTCAGAGTTTCATTTTACTGCATAATGGCTGAGTGTTGTTATTTTTGCATACAAATTTCAGTAATCACCTCATCTTTTTTTTATTAGTTAGAATTTTTGATTATTTTCTTTGAGTAATGAAAATATAACAATGACAAGCTGGTAACAAATGTTCTTGTAGTAGGCATATAACCTCTAAAGATGGCCAGCTCCATTGGCATAGAGCTGTAACACCCTGGTTATGGCCCAGGTGTGTTGAGTTTAGTGGACTGTGACTGCCCAGGACCACAGTCCATTCAGGACCACAGTCCATTAAAAGAAGGGCAGTGATGCAAAGGATGGTTCAAGGGTGGTTGCTTGACCACCAGGCTGTGAACACCATAGCCCTCATGTTTGGTGCATACAAATTTACACTTGCATTGGGAAACAAAATGGCCTCTGCAGTGATGTGGGTCACTCGTCTGTCACTTTTGGAAAATGTTAGGACTGTATCAAATAAGCCATCAATACTAGTATGCCATCTGGGGTACAAACCAGCACTGAGGCGGTCTGAATGATAGTGTCCCACAGCCAGCTACTTTCGCCTTCTTTGGGGAATACGTGGGTCAGGGGGGGTTGAATGAGTTTGGCTGATATAGGTAGGCTTCACTGTCAACAGGCAAGGTGGCACAAGGCTTAGGAAAAATAGTCCCTACAGATTTGAAATGTTTATTAGAGCTTGTGAAAAAGATGTATGTGAAAGTTTTTATAACAATAGCAAAGGTTCTTTTTATAATTTAACTCCGGATGAAAAATGAGCACTGCATTCCTTACAATGTAATGAAAAGTTAAACATAAGACCTGCAAACAAAGGAAGGGCTATAGTCATTATGAATAAACAAGACTATGTACAGGCTATGTATGGGATGTTAAGTGAGGTGCATACTTATGCCTTTGAGCCGAACTCAGTATGTAAATGTCACCAAGAATATTAGGGAGAATCTGTATGACCTACTTATGTGTAGACAGATTGATGAAAAGTTATACTCCTTTTTCAATGTGGAACACCCTAGAATACCATATATTAAAGGTCTACCTAAGGTACATAAATCTCTACAGAAACCACCTTTAAGACCCATCGTGGATGGAGGTGGATGGGCAATGGAGCCTCTCTCCATTTATGTGGAGAGTAAATTGGCACCGGTGGTTAGCAAAATATCTACCATCTTGAAAGATACATCCCAGTTTTTGAAAGATTTGAAAGAATATAGTGAGAGGTTTGATTTAAGTGACTGTCTTATGGTCACCTTGGATCTACAGAGCTTATTTACCAGCATACCTAATGCCTATGGCATAGAGGCTTTAAGAGATGTAATGAATGATATGAGAGACATTAACACCAATTGTTTTGATTTGTACACTGTTGGATTTGATCTTATCCAACAATGTATTTATGTATGACAATATGATTTATTTGCAACAATGGGGTATCTCAATGGGCACCCTTTGTGCTAACTCGTATGCGAATGCGAATTTGGTTGTTCACTACTGGGAGACAAAGCACCTATATAACAATGCATTTGTTACTTATATAAGGCTGTACCGATGTTTTGTAGATAACACTTTCATATTATGGGATGGAGGGCCTTCCCTTCTGTTTGATTTTGTTAAACGTTTAGAATCTACCACAGATTTCTTAAGATTTACAGCAGCATGCTATTTTGAATCAATTGACTTTCTAGATGTTTCAATACATAAAGACAGAGCAGGAGTTGTCAGTACCAAATTGTTTTGGAAATCTTGTTGAAAGAATAGCCTTTTGGAGTATAGTAGCATGCATCCTAGGCATATTTTGCCAAATATTATTAGAGGACAATTAAATAGAGCAAAGAGAATGTGTAATACAGCTGTAGATGTAGAGCATAAAGTAGATTATTTAGAGCAATTATTTACAGAGAGGGGTTATAAGGCATCTATATTTCATGAAATCAAGAATGAAGTTCTTCAGAATAATAGACGTACTATCTTGGAAGAGAGAGCACCTGATACAGGATTAGACATCAGAAGAAACAGGGTTCGTTTTGTCATGAGATTTGCCAATAATAATAATAGGGTATGCAATATAATTAGAAGGAATTGGCATTGCTTGACTGGTGATACAGATGCAGTGAATATTATAGGAGAGGTACCCAGCTTCACATATAAGAACAATTATAATTTGAAGCTATTATTGTGTAGTGATCGACAAAGGGCACCATTACATACACATAAATTAGGGACCTTTCCATGCAAGAATTGCAGAATGTATGAGTATATTTGTAAGACTCAGGAATTTAAACATCCAACCTTATGTTTCACTTTTGAATCCAGATTTTATGCTAGTTGTAACACCAGTAATCTAGTGTATTTAGCGGAGTGTAAGGGGGTGTAAATGTTTTTATGAGGGTAAAACCCTGAAACGTCTGAGAGATAGGATTTACCAGCATATATATGATGTCAAGAACAGAAATAAGTTAAATGCCCAAGCTAGGCACACATTGGAATTTCCCACGCATAGTTTTAGCTTTAAGGTTCTACAGATGTTTTTTTCCCAACAAAAGGGAAGGTAATAATAATAAATTATGTAGACCGTATTGAACTCAAATGGATTTTAAGACTACAGGCACATGAGTTTTTCTTTGAATTTTATCTAGTTTCCTCAATTACTCTTCCCTAACTGCCCTTGTTTCGGTACCATATGGAAGTACTGGTCTCACCACTGTTTTGTACACCTTGCTTTTCTAGTTCTTTGTCATTCTTCTGTCACACACTACCCCTTGCACCCTGCTGCAGTTGGCTGCAGCCCCTCTGATTCTAGCTTTGACCTCTTTCAGACTTCCATTGTCCTCATCCACCCCTCACAGATTCCTAGAATGTGAACATTATAGTTAATTATAGCAGGGTGCCTATTGATATTTTGAGGACTGTGTGGTTTTTGAATGGGTACTCAGTTAAGGAAGCAATGCTGCATTTCTTGGCATGTAATTTTAGACTGTGGTCCAGGCAGCAGTTATTGGTGTGTGTTAGTCCCCAGTGAGGATGGGGAGTTAATGACAACTCCAAATTTGCAGTCATCTGCAGACTTGGTCAGCTATAGGCTTATGATGTCAGCCTCAACATCAGATAATTAAATACCAAAATGTAGTGGTCCTAGGACCAATTCCTGGTGTTAACCCCTAGTAATTTCTCTTTTTAAAGGGAGCATGCCTCCCACACTGATAGACTGGATTCTGTCAGTTATTCAGTTTTCTACCCAGTGAGTAATGTAGGGGTTTACATTTCATTTGATTTGCAGACAAGGTTGATGAGGCTTGTAGACCTATAGTTTTCCTGGATCAGTAGTCACCCCCCCCCCCCACACACACACACACTTAATGGAGCACTGCAGTTCTCCATTCCTCTTTTCCTATTGCATGAATCCAGTGAAGAGGCTGTGGGTATATGGACTTTGTAGCAGGTTTACCTGGCAATGTCTGTCTGCTGCTGACAAGAAGGCAGCCTGCTACATTATCAGAACCCATGAAGCAAGTTTTTTTGGCCTTTGAGAAAGTGTTCAGGACCTGCTCAGAGATGATCGTCAGGGGTAGGGTACATGTGTTAGTAAGTTGGAGAAAGTTAGGGGGAGATAGGGAAATAAGCTAAAAGAGGAATGTGTCTGCTGATGTCGGTTATGCCCTCAGGGACTAGTAAGTGCTGTTGTTATGTATTAGCTTTGGAAGTTATTGGACATGACTTCTAAGTTTTCTGAAACAGCTGAAGAAGGCTTTGTGGTTATCCTTAGCAAAGGTAGCAGTTCTCATTTCCTACTTAATTTTGGAAGATTTGATTTTGCTTCAGAGTTGTTGATGTTTCTGAGTTCACCTCCAGATGATGGGATAATAAGTCTGTTTCACAGGCTGAGTTTCTTCTTGTTTCTGTTTATACTAGGGTCCCATCATAGGGGTTTATTCCTGAATTTGATATCATATTTATGTATTATAGGTAAAGATGTCTTGATGCATGCTTTCAAGTGGGCAACTTAAGAAGGCTGCTTAAATTTCATCAGGTCATCAGTCAGTTTGATTAGGTTTGCTCTAGATCTCTAAAGACGGAAAGGTTTTGTTATAAGGCTTGTTTTATCCTCATAGTGAATGTTAACAAATATTTGACCAGTGATGTGGTAACTGTACATTTGTAACATAGGGTGACAAAATTGCTGAGAACCAGGCACAGTATTTTTGAATCCGTAGTTGAACCAGATCTTCTAGGGAGCTTTCATTAATGAAGCCCAGTAATCTTTCTGTGTATTTTTTGAGGTGGTGTAGGTTTCCCAGTTAATGAAGGGACAGTTAAAGTCTCCTAGGAGAAGAGTTTTGGACTTAACAAGGAGGGATATCAGTTTGTTTACATATACTTCATGGGCTGCCAGTGACATGGAGGGTGTATATAACTTGGCTAAGATATGGTATGGAATTTTATTTACCAAGAAAAGGATATGGAGAAGTTCATTGTTGTAGCTTAAGAGTCTGGAGGTGAAATGGCTTTTTAAGAATACAGACATGAACTCATGTTTGTTTGTTTATTTGTTTTATTTACTTTGTTGACCTGGGTAAGTAGTCTGGTCCTTGTACATTTCAGCCACGACCCAGGGTAAAGGGTATTTATCAATTTTAACATAAAGTTATATTTATGTAATGCAGTGTAATATATACATACAAAGAGAATGTACATAAATACAGAGACAACAAATGTTGCATAATAGGGTATACTTCCAGCAAGTCAAAATATTTACAAGGCATTGCTGATACAATATACATAAAATGTCATGAGCATTTTCAAATACAAGAAAAAGTTGCTATGCAATATATAATGTATCATAAAAATTTAAAAGTGTCAAGAAATAATTGACAATAGAGTAGGCATTTGCTTACCATATTTGATAGCATAAGCAGTTTTTGTACATATTTCAAATGAAAGAGTGGCATAACAGAAGTGTGAAAACAGGAAGTAAAATGGTCTTTTGGTATATGTTTGCATGGCCTGTTTAATCCTATGCCTGTCTTGTGTCAGAACATTCACATTTGTATTCCACTTGAAGAAATTCAAGTAACTGTTTCTTGAATGTATTTCATTCTTGTTGTTTCCAGATTTTTTTGTGGAAGGTAGTTCCGTGCTGCTGGTGCAAGTTTAGAGAAGGCTCTTTCATGTATTCCTTTAATGAACTGTGGTCTAGCTAAGCAAGTCACATTATTTGTGGATGATCACAAAACATTTCTTGTTTCTCTAAGCTGCAGTGTATGTGTGTCATGGGTGTGGAGAAGAAGCAGTTTAGAAGTTTGCAAGTGAGGCAGTATAATAAGAGTGTATCTCTGACAGTTACTGGCCTTCTCTAGTGACTGGCAATGATGTTCCCTGAGACCACCAGAGTTATGAATCTGCAGATTGTATTTGCTGCAATTTGCAGAGTATAGGTATTCTGTGATGACAAGTGCAAATATTGGTAAGAAGCATTCGAGTTTTGGCATTATCATTTATAAAGATAGAGCCTTTTTAGATTTTAATTGGAGAAGGTAAGCGTATTCATATGGCACATTCAATTGGTTAAATGCAGGTTTTGAGATCTTATGTACGTGTGCTATGAAACTGAGTTGCTTTTTGAAAGTAATGTCTATGTATCTTTGTTCTGTGACTGTAGGAAGTGATGTGCCTTAGCTTTCAGTTTCTGATGGGTGCCAAATAACAGAACATCTTTTCTCAGTTTAATACATGCTTCATGCAGCCACTACCATAGTGAGCTGAAATCAATTTGCAGCTTTTTTGTAGCCGTAGTTTTGATTGATCAGAAAACAGAAAAGGTCCTAATATTGACTGCTGTGGTATTCCTGTAGAGAAATTACCATTTGTGGTAAGCCTTTCGATTGCTATTTCTGCCTGTTTTATTCTGCTATTACCTATTTTTACTGTTTTTCATAGCTTGAACTGTTTATTGCACTTGCTTGTTTAAGTTTTGCTTAAAAGTTAAACAACAGGCTAATACACTCAAGTGTACTAGCTTTTGATAGCATTTAGTCGAAAAACACAGCATTTATTGTATTTTCTGCCTTTCTGAAAAAAAAAAAAACAAAAAAATACTCTTGTTTTCCATACTTTTCTAATAGTTTGTTCCAGTGATCAGATTTTGCTGATCCCTGGGCTTTGTCTTGGTTCCTGTTTTCTCCATTTTCCTTGTTTGGTCAAGGGGTAGTTTCTTTACTCACTAGTGGGAGTAGGGAGTACTGAGCTGCCTGTTTGTCCTTAGAGGAGTGGTTTAAAGCAGTAACTTGTAGTTTATTGGCCATTTTTGGGTCATTTCCTGTCTTTTCCAGCCCCTGCTTTAAAGCACGCTTTGGCTTTTCTGGCTATAGAGAACTCAGCACAGCTCCTCGTGGTGTCCAGCAGAGTTCCTAGAGCAGCAGAGACCAGAAAAGACAAACTTTCCAGATTTTAAGTATTTTTTCTGCATTTTTTTTAAGCCTTCGATTGCTATTTCTGCCTGTTTTATTCTGCTATTACCTATTTTTACTGTTTTTCATAGCTTGAACTGTTTATTGCACTTGCTTGTTTAAGTTTTGCTTAAAAGTTAAACAACAGGCTAATACACTCAAGTGTACTAGCTTTTGATAGCATTTAGTCGAAAAACACAGCATTTATTGTATTTTCTGCCTTTCTGAAAAAACTTGAAAAAAACAAAAAAATACTCTTGTTTTCCATACTTTTCTAATAGTTTGTTCCAGTGATCAGATTTTGCTGATCCCTGGGCTTTGTCTTGGTTCCTGTTTTCTCCATTTTCCTTGTTTGGTCAAGGGGTAGTTTCTTTACTCACTAGTGGGAGTAGGGAGTACTGAGCTGCCTGTTTGTCCTTAGAGGAGTGGTTTAAAGCAGTAACTTGTAGTTTATTGGCCATTTTGGGTCATTTCCTGTCTTTTCCAGCCCCTGCTATACACTGTTGCACACTAGGGCAGCCAGGTTTAAACTTAAAGTCCACTCTTCAAATTTTCCCTTAGAACTACCTTCCTCGAACTATACTACTGATCAAATCATCCTTTAACTAAAAAGATCATCTCTACTTGACTCCTAGTAGACTATTCTCTATCTGTTAAACCTAGCACTTGCTCCTACAGTACTTATTACCTTGATACGGCACTCTTGTCATAGATAGTACCCCAAAAAGGCAACCCCCAATTCGGTCACCCACATCCCGAATCTTTTTAAAGTTTTGTCTATCCGCCTAGCATGTCGAGGATCAGTTGCTAGTGTCCTCTCCTGCTCAGCTGGTGAACCTGAATATTGAGGCAATGTTACAATTGCCTCATGTACACAGACAACCCTCTCCTCCTCCCACAAAACACAAATACATCAAACTGGAGGCTGAGCTCTCTCAACATAGGACTGGCAAGACCAGTCAGGAGGAGAAGGTTACCACACACACTATAGACCCAGTCTCACATAGTACCATTACAACCTCAAATCATACACATAAACACACAAAGACATACAGGCTCTGATCAAAAATCTACCAAAACAGCAGAGGCCACCAAAGCAGACACCCAAACAACCACCACCTCAGAACACAACACCTGCAACACATAGACCTCACAGTCAGAGTGTCAAACAGTCACAGCCCAAACACAATGCCTGACACACTAGTCATTGGTGACTCCATAGTCAGACACACTGACATCCCGCTCACCAGACTGAGTAAGGAGAGGGTCACAGTAAGCTGTCTGTAAGCACTCAGGTCTCTCAACAGCAGGTACAAATATGACTCAGTCATTGTCCACGCTGGTGTAAACGACCTGAGGGACTACATGAAAAGAGACATTGAGGAGCTCTCTGATTATGTAGCCCAGGCAGGTATGACCCTGACCTTGAGCAGTATCCTACCTTCACCAAGAATGATGCCACAATACAGAGATAAGATGATCAGCTTTAACAATTGGCTTAAACACTGGTGTCATTCAAAGGGGATCCAGTATCTGTCTGCCTGGGATGACATGCTGGACAGCACCTGTCACCCTGGGATTCGGATATTGGCAAAGGCTCTTGCCACCCCATAGTGCCTTTTAGGCAAGGCTCAAATTCTAAACCTACCACCCTAGAACACAAAAAGGAAAAAACTAAGGGTAATGCTGCTCAATGCCAGAAGTCTAAATCTCAAAGGCCCTTCTCAGTATGGAGAACATCGATGTCTGTGCTGTGACAGAAACCTGGTTCAAGGCTCCTGAGAGCACCCCAGCGATATCAGGTTTTACCTCATATCATGCGGACAATACCAAGAAAGGAGGGTATCCATATTCATCAAGGACACCCACACCTCAAGACTGGTGGCAACGCATGATGCATCGGAGACCATCCAGGTGCAATTAACCATAGGCAAGACTGCTCTGCAAATTGTAGCATGTTACAGGCCACCCTCACAAACTCAGGAACCTCACATGGCCTTCCTGAAAACACTAGAGGATAAATGTATCACCAAACACCATCATACTAGGTGACTTCAATTACCCTAATATAGACTGGGAACACTACTCAAGCCCAAACACCCTAGCCCAAAAGTTCCTGGAATTCATAAACTCAAATGCCATGGAACAACTAGTCACCATCCCCACAAGAGGAGATAACATACTTGATCTCATCATCACGAACATGGGAGCACAATGTTCAACACCGGAAGTATACCCCTCACTGGTGAGATCAGATCACAAACTAATCTCGCTGGAGGTCTTCATCCCACCCCACCTGAAATAAAAAGACCACAGTAAAGAACTTCTCAAAAGCCGACTTCACACTTCTAAAGACTAGTGTGGTCTCCTTTAAGGCCCAGTACTCAAGCCGCTGAATCACTTACAAATGCCTTCTACCAGCACCTGCAGGACTGCATGGATAAGGCAATCCCAAGCAAAACAAAGACTCTTTGTACCAAAGGCAAGCGTCCAGTCTGGTGGACCCCAGCCATAAATAAACTCTACAACAAAAGGAAGCTACTACAAGATAGAGCAAAATCCTTAAAAGGTAAGACACCCTTGATCACTATAAGTAAAAAACTAAGAGCTCTCATAAAATCATTAAAAAGCAAATTTCGAGAGAAAAATAGCTAAAGACTCAAAAGACAATCATAAGGCCTTCTTTAGCTATGTTAGAAACCTAGGAGGAAACTCCCAGATATGCTCAGAACTAGTTCAAAATGATGTGAAGATTACTGATCCTACAGACATTGCCAACATACTGGCTGACAGGTTCAGTGCAAACTAAAAGGAGAGATATCTATACCAGACGATTACAGCCCTCCAAACAACTCCAGCGACCAAGTGAGAACTGCTCTCTCCAAAGCAAAACACAGCATCCATGGGACCTGATGGTGTCCCCTCCACGAACTCAATGAGGAATTAAACCCACAGCTAGGACAGCTGTTTAATCAAAGTCTTACCTCTGACTGCAACTGTGGTCCCACTTCACAAAGGCGGTGCCTCCACCAAATTACCGCCCATTAGCTTGACAAGCCTTATCTGCAAAGCCATGGAGAGGATCATAATGGACCTCATAAATAAAGACATAGGAATTTGCAGACTTTGGATCCAACCCAGTTTGGCTTTGTCAAAGGCAGATCATGCCTTTAAACTTGGTTGACTTTTAAACAGTCACCAAAGCCATTGATGAGGGAAAGGCAGTCCATACAGCCTACCTCGATCTGGCTAAGGCCTTCGATACAATACCCCACTATCATTGAAAAACTCATCAGCTTAAATGTTAACCCGTACATCACAAGATGGGTTGCAAACTGGCTGAGTGACAGAACCCACAGGGTCAGAGTTGCTGGCGCCATGTCAGACTCAAAGCCTGTCACAAGTGGTGTCCCACAGGGCTCAGTCCTGGGCCCACTCTTGTTTGGCATCTACTTTTCCAAGTAAAAGCAAACACAGGAGGGTTATGGCTGACAAAGTTTGCAGATGACTGCAAACTGGGCCATAGTAGAAAACACATCTGACACAGATATCCTTCAGAAGGGTCTCACAGAAACGGATAACTGGTGCCAGAGCCACGGCCTAAAGTTAAATGCCAAAAATGCATAGTAAAACAAGGTTACCCCTAGCTACCAAATAGGTGGCAATCCACTGAGCACAGAAGAAGTTATCAGGGACCTGGGGACCCAGGTTGATAGTAGTCTGTCATTCGACACCCATGTAGCTAAAGTAGTTAGGAAGACCTTCTACATTGCCCACCTTATCATGAAGGGATTCTCATCTAGATCAAGGGAGGTCATAGTCTCCCTTTACTCATCACTCATCAGACCAATGATTGAGTACAATGCCCCATTCGAATGTATCTGACCCGACACTTGCAGCAGCTGGAGAGGCCACAAAAGTTCCTCACCAAAAGGATAAAGGGTCTCAAAATATGTCCTATGCTGCCCGACTGAAAGAACTCCAGCTCTATTCAGTGCTCAGAGGTGACCTTTGCCTAACATACAAGGCCATGTCAAACCCAGATTTGATGAATATGCTTCACCTCAAAAATCTAGATCCATCAGAGCCACAAGGGCGGGAGACTTAAACCTCGACACGGCTATTAATAGGATGTGCTGGAGGGATAGATTCATCACCCAAAGACTCCCTATGCAGTGGAACAAAATCCACATGTGAGGCAGACTGGCCTTGTTCAAGAGAAATCTTGACCAATGGATGGGAGATCGCATATATACCCCAGGGATTACCTCAGTGTCACTGCTCGACAGAGGCACAGCAAAATAATGGGTATAGTTCCCCATACTAAAGGGGTGGCGTAAGCCACAAAACGATGGGCTAGGCTTGTAAATGCCCTTGGGCAGATAGCCTAGTATGAACCTATGAACCTATGAACCTATGAATGTGTTTGCAAAATGTATGATAGTAGATATCCTATTGGTTAGGTATGCTGTGAAACACGGTAGGCCACTGCCAAAATTAGTTAGGGTTTTAAGGAGCATATTTTGGTTGACCGATTCAAAAGCAAAGTTTAGATCAATGTATAGAGCACCCGTCTGTGCTCTTTATCCATGGCTTCATAGATGAAATTAGTAACTGAATAATGCAGGTTGTATATGTTATTTGTTACAAAAGCCATACTGCCCATCTGATAATAGATCATATTTTGTTGTGTTCTATTAGTTGATTGTAGAAAAGTTTTTCATAACTTTAGCTATAGGGCTCAGTATAGAAATTGGTCTGTAACAGATACAGAATTAGGTTTCTTCACTTAGGGGTTTAGTAATATTGTTACATGTTTGCATGAGTAGGTTATCATGCATGTAGTGAGTGTTATGATGGGTGTTCGGATATACTTTGCTGACATTTGAAGAAATGGAGGAAGGAATGCTGAGTGCTTTACTGATTTATTTATGTCTATGTTCTCTAGTTCCTTTAGTACTTGTTTATAGGAAACAGTTTTAATGTAAAATGGAGGGAATTCACAAACTGAGTATATGATGTTTGATAATTTACTTTTTGTTTTCTTGGGGTATATAAATTCTGTGGAGTGGGAGCACTGGTTATAAGTAATTTTATGCTAATTAATTCGGGTTACAGGTTGGATTGAGTGTAAGAGGTCAGTTTTAGAGCATTTGTCGTATTTTTTAAGTGTTCCAGAATTGTTCATAGGTTCATAGGTTAGTACTAGGCTAACTGTCCTTGCAAGCCATTGTAAGCCTAGCCAATTATCCCTTGTGAGACTCAAACCCTGTACCTTGTGTTTGTAAGGCAAACACCTTAACCATTAGGCCACCCTCCTGTGTGGCAAAACTTTTACATATGAGCTACTTGCTTCTAATGTACACAGCCTTAGATGAGTTTGTGACAGTTCAGGCCTGTTGTTTGAGGTTTTGATATTCTAATTTCTTTGTTGTATCTATTGAGTTAGCTTTCCAGTTTCCAGACAATGTCGCATTGCTTTAAAAGATTCTTGGTGTATGGTGTAACCAATGATCATGTTGTACTTTATATATGAATTTTCCTTTTGGGGAAGAGATGATTTTTAATTGGTAGAAGAGTGTTTATAAGGTAAATGAGAGCTGATATTGGATTGTTGTTCATAGGAGGTTACTAGGCTAATGATCGTAGGGCCTTTACAAGCCTAGCCATGTTATACCCGTGTTCCATAATTGACCATTGTTAGATGGTTTGATTGTTTGCAGAGTGAATCTATGATCAGCACCGGCTGCCCCATCCATGAGAGACATAGGTGCCACCCCAGTGGTGAATTTATGGTCTTCCATCCAGTTGTCCAGGTTGCGCTTAAACAGGGTCATTGACGAGCACTGCTTAACATGAATTGGGAGTTTATTCCAGAGCAGCTGCAATCTCTGGGAGACATATCTGTCTCTCCAACATGTTTTGTTTAAGCCACAGGCTAGGCTAAGATTTCTGGAGTGAGTGATTCTTGTCCCATTTGATTTGCGGATGTGCAGCATTTCCATTGGACAGTGTCAGAGACTGCTCTGTAGGCCAGCCTGTAGGACACAGAGTACAACAATAGGGCTTTCAGTTTTTCCATGTAGGTCATGTTTTGAAGTCCATGAATTCTCTTCATCAGGAACCTCTTTGATCTCTCCAGCTGCTGCAGGTGTCTGGTGAGGTACATTCTAGAGGGAGCATTGTACTCTGTTAGTAGACTGATGAAGGTGGAGTACAGAGGAGTTATAACATCCTTGGTCTTGGATGCTATGCCCTTACTTATAAGGTGTGCAATGTAAAAGGCTTTCCTTACCACTATGGACACATAATGATCGAAGTTAAGACTGCTATCAATTTGTGTTCCCAAGTTACACACCACTGGGTTCAAGCTTAGGGGGGTGCTGCCTATATAGTAATTTGCAGGGGCTATCTCTTTGCCATTAGTATTTCACAACCAGCAACAAGGTGTCCAACTGTTTCCAATTCTGTTTTTACAAAACCTACATTTGTCTGTTTTCCCAACATGTTCAATGGACTTTGTAAACCAACATGCATTTAGTCCACTATCTTGGGCTGCCAGTATTTGCGACCAAAAGTAGTGGACTAAATACATGCTGGTTTACAAAGTCCATTCAACATGTGGGAGAAACAGACACATTGGTTTGAATTTGCCTCTTTTTAACCATTCCTGCATTCAATCTTGATCAACATGAGGTTGTTCCATGAGTTTTCTATACTTGCAACTGTATTTATGCATTTTTCTACATTTCTTGCTTTCTAATCTGATCCTTCACCTTATATTCTTTCTTTTGTTTTTTTGGCACATTCAGTTGCTGCCTGATTTTTTATCTACTTCTGGTTAGATTTCCTTTCCTGCTTGATGCCGATATGCTTCTGCTAGACTAAGCAGGGAAGTCATCTTAGATTTATTTTCCTCATGTTTCAAAAGTTTCACTATGTTTGGGTCTTGTGAGGTCAGCATATATGTATGCAGTCCCATGATTGCAGATCTGTACATGTAATCAGTTTCAAGAAGGCCCATACCTCCTTCAGAACGGGGAATATATACTCTTGGTATGCACTGATTTTTATAAATCATTTCATGAGCATAAAGCATCCTTCTTGTTTTCCTGTCTAATCTTTCCAACATCTTTTGGGGCTAGTTAATCACTCCAAACATGTAAGTTAGAACAGGAAGAACAATTTGGTTTATGCTTGAACTTTGTTCCTAGATATCAGTTTGGGTCAGTGTCATTGGTGGAAGGGTTTGCTTGTGATAATAATTTTTAAGTGTATGTTTTTTCTTGACCAAATTGTTTCCATGTCTGTTATTATAAAAGGAGTTATAGTTTTTGTGCATTAAACTTGAGCTGCAGTGCTCATCCTTAAGTCAAGTATCAGTAGCAGCCATTATGGTTGGCAATGATGTTCCATCCAGATTTCCAGGAGAAGCCATTTATTATTAATGCTCTTCAGGTTTGGCAAAGCCAAACTTAAGCTGTGATGTTGGGAGTGTGATTGTATATTATTGGTATTCTGATGAATTACTGCGGGTCTTGATTTAGTTCAATGTGTTACCTGAGAGTATTAGGATTCTACCTATTGCTGTTAGTGTTGCCTGAGAATATTAGATGAAGTCCTGTTAAAAATGATAGTGAGAGAGTATTTTTTTAAGGAGTTTGGATTTATTTAGAAGTGAAATTTTATGATGAGCATCAGCTTTAGTGGGCGGGGCCATCATTCAGACTGTCATTAGGAGTGATTTAGGTGTTTTTTTTTTGCCTCCCTGGCCCTATCACATGCACCTGGTGAAGCTTAGGCTAGAGGTGTGCAAAAGAATGACAGTGGAGGATGTGCCCCTCACTCCCACAAGGAGTGTTCCCTTCAGACATCCTTGTTCCACTCCCCAAGGCATGAATGGTAAGGTTCTCAGTCTTGATCAGGAAGTTAGCACTGCCTAGTGTGCCCTCCAAGTTTGTGCAAACCCTCCTTCTCAAGAGAGGGATGAGTGAGCCACACCTCTTCATTCTCCCTCTGGTGTCAGTGCCAGTAGTCAGAACTAAGCCGGAGTTACAGTAGTGTCCTTTAGGAACTTTCAAAAAGAAAAAAAAAAGAAGTTGGACTTTACAAATAGAATGGTTAAAGAGGCTAGCCACTAGCCTGATTGACAGAAACACTGAAAATATGAAAATTTAATGTTACTTTAGTTTCTCCTTAGTTACAGGTTACATTGTGATTCCCTGCCTCCCTGTGCCTATTGAGTGCCTCAGAGCAAGTCACTTAACCAGACAATGCCCATGAAAAGGTACACTTGTGGCCAGTTGGCTTGTCATTTTAATAAATAAATAAATAAAATATTCTTTAAATGTCCAGGACTAAACGTGTCAAATAGCTTGTTATAGGCTAACTTTTGTCAGTCTTCCTTAGAAGTCTATAATTTGGTATTAACTTCCCATAACTGTTCTCAGACTAGACTAGATGCAGAAATTAAAATGATAAACACTCAACCATACATTAAACAGAAATTGCAGAACCATGAACTAGTTTTCAGAAAGGGTGGTTGGAAAATGAAACACTTATTGATTGATTCATTCTGGAATAGCTGTAATACTTAAAACTTTAAAAAGAAGTTGGATGATTAATTTGGAGAGTTTGTTTTTTACTATCGCACACTGTGTATATACAGAGGGTGTGTTCTTTTGATTTTAAAAGGTTTTACTGTTCTGTTACATCCCTTGAATAGAGAGGCAAAAGAGGTTTTGCTGTTTTACAGGATTAACTCATTAATATCTATGTGGTGTTAAATGTTGCACCTCTAGCAGCCTGCACACATCTTGCATTCCAGAGCATTTTCTAAAAATAAACGAAAAAGCATAAAATAAACAAATGTAAATATTTTGTGAACAGTAAAAACTATTACAATTGCACAAAAACAATTTTGTCAGTAGGAAGTATTATTTACAGTGATAGTACAATCACAGACTTTTCTATAGCTACTGTAATATGTCATAATGTACACAAATCCCAAATTATATTTTTCTAAACGTTCAAAAACAAATTTTCATATCTTGAAAACTGTACAACTTGGACATATTTTGTTAGAGCATTTTTGTTAACTGGGCATAAGCTTTCA
Organism: Protopterus annectens; assembly: GCF_019279795.1. Lineage (NCBI taxonomy): Eukaryota > Metazoa > Chordata > Ceratodontiformes > Protopteridae > Protopterus > Protopterus annectens. The sequence continues at coordinate 1,514,472,946 of NC_056746.1, forward strand.
TGTGACAAGAAATTATTCTACAAGTGCATGTTTATTGATATAGTTAGAAAAATATGAAAACATATGATCTGATTTGTCAGTCTTCACCCAGTCCTTGACAGTGGGTTTGGTTCCGAACTTTGGAACCAACTCTGTCATATCTTCCAGCTCGCGTTCTCCAAACTCTTGAGCCAGGCACTACCCATAGTGCTCCCCCTGAAGTTACCCCAGATCTCGTTTGCCGCTTCGCAGACCAGACACGTTAGTTTCATTCTGTCGAGGCTTGGCTATAACAGTGAGTCATTTTCTAATTTTTTGGATCTACTTTTTAAGCATCCTTGTCTAATTCCTCTTTCGCTATCTACCTGCTCCTCTTATCCTTAACATAACTGTTTAATGTTAAGTTGTCTATCTCGTCTTCATTCCTGCTGGATGGGGTTTGGAGCCGATCCTCGTCTCCGACTCGGCAATCTACTAAAGCTCGAGAGCTATTTACTGGCTCGAGGCCCTCCCTATATCCCACAATGCTAGGTGTCAGATCCCCAGATCTTGTTTGCCGCTTCAGCTACGAGGTTGCGAATTTGCTTGGCTCCAGGTCGTATTAATCTTTTCTTCTAATATTAGTATAAAAGTTAACTTTAGTTTTTTTTCTACTACCTTATCTTATATATATAGCTTTCCAGTTAGTTAATTCACTGTTTACTCCCTAAAATTCCCTCTCAGAAACTCATTTCTAGTTAGAGAGTCCCCCCCCCCTTTTTCTTAGTGGCTATTCTCCCCTCCCTTTCCTTGTGTTAATAGGGTAGTGTTTAGCTCTTCTACTTTGCTACAGTTTGTAGGCTTGTAGTTTTTGTATATATGTATATATATATATTTGGCATTAGTATATAGCTGTGTAGTTATTAATATTGTTAGTTTAACTAGTGCAAGTGTGTGTGTGTGTTTTTCTATGTGTTTAAGCACTAGTGACTTTACTTCTTTGGTATCCACTATGTCTAAGGATACCAAAGTCTCAGGTTTTAAGAAGTGTGACTCGTGCTGTCAGAAGATGTCTCTGACAGACGGTCACACTTCTTGCGTTTATTGCTTGGGTCCCCTACACCTGCAGGACTCCTGCTCGGTCTGTCATGCCTTCAGCCCGAGAGTCCTGCAGGAGCGTAGGAACAAGCTCATCCTGAGAGGCTTACTTAAGCCAGAAGGATCCCCGACCAAGCCTTCGTCGGGTAAATCCTCAAAGCCCGCCAAGCTGTCGGCTCCCTGTTCGGAGCCGTCGCATGGTGGAGCGCCTGCCTCCTCTTTGGCTCCGGCTTGGAGCCGACACCTCTGGACCTCAGTCGGCTCCGACCTTAGTGATGGAACCGTCTTCGAGCCGAAAATGTTCTAGGTCCCCTTCCCTAGAATCGGTTCGTTCGGCTCCGAGGTCACCATTGCTCCAATCTGAAAAAAGCCATAGGTCCCACTCATCTCGGTCTTCCAGGCTATCCGATCATGACTTAGAGAGGGTGGTCGGTAGACTCCTTAAATTGCAGGCCCTGGCCAAAATGTTAACCAGCCCATCTCAACAGATTGTGGCTGTCCCGCTATCTTCAGCAGTTCCTCCTCCGACTCCCTCCTTGTGTTCGGAGCTGGAGCTGGTTGGGGCTCGAATCTTGGTAACGTCAGAACCGATGCCACAGCTTTCGGCTCCTTCGTCGGCTCCGATCTCTTCTTTGGTTCCGTCCTTGGAGGGATCTGGGCGCCGAGACTCCCTCGTCGGCTCCGAGAGGGCGAGTGGCATCAGACCCTTGTCTGACCCCGTTCTCCCTCTCGGAGCCTCGGCGCAGGTGAGCTCGGCCCCAACATCGGCCTCTGAGCCATCCCTCTCGGTGTCGGCAGGGGTTCTCCACTTTTTGGAGCGGGTACCTTCTGCTCTGCCTGACAGGGGCACCTTCGAGGTCATGAGGAGTGTGCTGACTCCTGAGTCGGCCCCTCGATCAGCCCCTTCGGCTCCTCCCCCCATGGTGCCTGCATCGGTCTCTGTCCATCCTCCTGACCCCAAGCGTGGAGAGCAAATGCTCCAGGTCGCCCCATTGGGCATATCTTCCTCTTCCGAGGCCTTCCCCGATCCTTTGGAGGAGTCCCTATGGAAGAGAAAATGTAAGAGGAAACATGTCGACTCCCCCGAGTCAGTCACGTCTGATACCAACTTGGAGGATTTGGAAGGGTCCCCAAGATCCCCCTCTGAGGATATCTCCTTTTCAGATATCCTAGAGATCCTTAAGCAGAGGGGGAACTGGACTGCCCTTAACCCTTCGGAGGACAAGTCGGTCTACCTGTACGCGTTTGGTTCTCGCCCTTCCACCTCCTGGGTGTCTCCACCTTTTGACCCGCTAATGGAAGTAGTGGCTCGAAAGGCGTGGTTAGCCCCGGACAGAGTGGAACCAACTCCCCGTTGGCCCACTAAATTTATTACAGCCCCACCCAACAAGCAATTCTTGACAAAGGGTGTCCCTGTTGATGCCATGGTGGTTGCAGCAGTCACAAAGAAGGAGCTGGCTGACCCTTCGGTGCCTGTCCATCCACCTAATAAAGAATCTAGGACAATGGACAGGTACGGGAAGTGGATGTTTTCCTCAGCGACTTTTTCTATGCGGTCGCTGAATTATCTGTGCCATTTCACCCATCTCCAAAGGGATCTTCTTAAGGAACTGGGTGATACCCTTCAGGATCCATCAGCTGCGGGGGCTTAAGATAAGATTAACTCCCAGCTGGTGACCTTTAATTCTATTGTCAACTCCTCCATGCAGCTCATTTCTTATGCAGCCGATGGGGCGAGTAGGGCCGCAGGTACAGGCGTGGCTTTGAGAAGACATGCCTGGATGCGGTTATGTAACTTTGCTGACCCCTTTAAGGTGTCCTTCACCAATACCCCCTTCAATGGTTCGGCTCTGTTTGGACCACAGGTGAAAGATACCCTTACCAGGTGTGAGCAGGAAGGCAAGACTCTCTTTGCCATGGGAGTCCGTTTCTCCACTCCCTCTAGACCATACCCCAAGGGCCAGAAGAGTGGAAAAATGTGGTTTCAGAAACCCCAGGGAGTCGTGCCTGACACACGTGGTGAGTTTCCCTCCAGGGGCAGGGGAGGGAACAATAATAGACGCCGCCCGAGGGGCAGAGGGGGCCCGCAAAATCAGGGTAGCAGAGAATCTTTCTCTGACAAACCCTTTCAGCACCCCTGAGGGGCTGCCCGACTGTCCGCCTTCTGAGGCAGTCGGGGGAAGATTGTCACTGTACCTAGAAGCCTGGCAACTCCTCACACAAGACAAATGGGTATGGTCTTTCATATCTGAGGGTTACAAGATCCCCTTTGTCCACACCCCGGTACAAACAACCAAGTCCCTTCCAGATGTTCCAGCCGGTCTAAGGGAACAAGCACAGTGGGCGGCACAGTGGTGCAGTGGTTAACATTGTCGCCTCACAGCAAGAGGTTCTCCGGTTCGATTCTCGGCTGGGGTGCCTTCTGTGTGGAGTTTGCATGTTCTCCCTGTGTTTGCGTGGGTTTCCTCCGGGTACTCCGGTTTCCTCCCACATTCCAAAGACATGCATCTGGAGCATTTCTCCTCGGGCCTCCGCTGAAAACAGGCTCTGTGGAACCTAGTCGGACATTCCCGGTCAACAAATGTTAAATAAAATAAATAAATAAATAAACAAGCAGTGCTAGACATTTCAAAATTGCTAGAAAAACGGGCCATCCAGCCAGTCCCAGCAGACCAGCAAGGATCCGGAATTTACTCCAAATTCTTTTTGGTGCCAAAAAAGACAGGGGACTGGAGACCCATTTTGGATCTCAGCAGGCTAAACAAGTCTGTTCAAAGAACAAAGTTTCGGATGGTCACGCTTCAGTCCATTCTACCCTTTTTGGGTCAGGACAATTGGATGTGCTCCATAGACCTTCAGGATGCGTACTACCATATCAAAATGAACAGGTGCTCCAGAAGGTTTCTCTGCTTCCGGCTAGGAGTCAGTCACTATCAATTCAGAGCCCTGCCCTTTGGTCTCACCACAGCCCCCAGGGTGTTCACCAAATGTATGGCAGTGGTTACGGCTCACCTGAGGTGGCGAGTATTCCAGGTGTTTCCATATCTCGATGACTGGCTCCTCACTGCTTCCACCAGGAATCAGCTGCTATGAGCCAGGGATTATACTATCCAAACTTGCTCCAAGCTAGGTATATCAATACATTTCGAAAAGGCTGCATTGTTGCCTTGTCAGTCTATTGTCTGTATAGGCGCAAGCTTAAATACAAAAGACCTGTCTGCAAGACTTCATCTCGACAGAGTGTCAGACATCTGCCGACACGTGCAGGTCTTACTACAGTGCAACAGGATTCAGGCCAGATTTGTACTAAAGACTTTGGGCCTCATGGCAGCAGCAATCATACTAGTTCCACTGGCTCATTTTCACATGCGGCTTCTTCAGTGGATGCTTTTTACTCAATGGTCCTTTCAACAGCTCCCAGTGTCTCACAAGATAATAATCACTCAATCATGCAAAGATCACCTGGCTTGGTGGATGGTCTCCCCTCTAATACTCCAGGGCAGACCGTGTGTTCTTCCTCCTCCTGTTGCCACAGTGACCATGGATGCCTCCCTGATCGGGTGGGGGGGGGGCATTTTCAGGGCAGGACTGTCCAGGGCACCTGGCAACCTCTAGAGTACCATCTGCACATAAATGTATTGAAAATGAGAGCGGTGCTTTTGGCGTTACAAGCTCTTCAAGACTCTCTACCAACCGGGACTATTGCAATTCAGACAGACAATATGTCTGTAGTATGGTACATCAACAAGCAGGGCGGAACCAAGTCCTATCCCTTATGTCGAGAAGCACTTAGACTCTGGCAGTGGGCGATCTCCTCTCAACGGTTTCTGATAGCAACGCACATCCCCGGGAGGTCCAACGTCATAGTGGACAGGCTAAGCAGAGCTATTCTCATGCCTCACGAGTGGTCTCTCAATCAATCAGTAGCGGACAAAATCTTCCGCAGATGGGGTCAACCTTGCTGCAACCTTTTTGCAACTCCTCTCAACAGCAAGTGCGATGACTTCTTCACTCTCTTCCCCCTTCCCGGGCACTCCCTCAGAGACGCTGTAGTTCACGATTGGCCCTGGGGTCTTCTGTATGCATTCCCACCTTTTCCCCTTATTCCCAAGCTAATTCAGAAAGCAACCGCATTGAAATCCAGGATGATCCTCATTGCCCCTTACTGGCCTCGACAAATTTGGTTCCCATTCCTGCATCGTCACTTGCTGGAGCAGCCGTGGAATCTGGACCCAGTGCCAGACTTCTTGGTCCATCAGTCGGGCGGGCTGCACCAATCCCTTCAGTCCCTCACCCTCACAGCTTGGTTGCTCCACTTCCAAACTTAGCCAGCCTTCTGCTAATTTCTCAGCCGGTGCGTGAAATCATACTTTCTTCGCACAAATCTGCCACCAGGAAGACTTATGCTAGTAAGTGGAAACATTTCTCTTTCTGGGCAGAGGCTAGGAATATTGACTCCTTTACAGCCCCTGTCCATCATGTTTTAGATTTTTTAGCAGAGCTCTTTCAAGCTGGTTCCTCCTCTGCCACCATTAGGGTCCAATTAGCTGCTATTGCAGATTTCCATGCTGGCCTGTCAGAAACGCGCATCATGTCCCACAAACTTTGCAAGGCCTTTCTCAAAGGAACTTTGTTGCTTAGGCCCCCGGTCAGAGATCCCCTGCCTCTGTGGGACTTGAATTTGATATTGGCTTCCTTGATCCCCCCCCTTTGAACCCGCGGCTTCCTGTTCCTTAAAACTGCTCTCTTGGAAGACTCTCTTTTTGGTAGCCATCACATCAGCTAGGAGAGTTTCGGAACTTCATGCCCTCTGTATTCATCCTCCTTATCTTGTGTTTCATAAGGACAGAGTTTCACTTAGGCCTAATCCTTCATTTCTACCCAAGATACCTTCTGAAACAAATCTGAATCAGACTATCGATCTGCCTGTCTTTTTTCCTAACTATTCGAACAAAGCTGAACAAAATTTTCACCGCTTGGATGTTCATAGGCAATTACGTTTCTACTTGGACAGGACTAAGCAAATAAGAAAATCAGACCAACTCTTCTTATCCTATGCCAAGGGCAAGCAAGGACTGCCAGTTTCCAAAGTAACCTTATCCAGGTGGTTGTCCTCTATTATTACCTTGATTTATCAGCTCAGACATAAAGAACTCCCTGCTAAACATAAAGGTCATTCCACCAGAGCTTTAGCTACATCAGTAACTTTTCAAGCAAGACTACCAATGGAATCTATTTGTGCCGCAGCCACTTGGGCCACTCCTCATACTTTCATTTTGCATTATAAGTTGGATGTGGCCTCTAGGAATAAATCTGAGTTTGGTTCCACTGTGCTCAAGAGTCTGTTCCGATGAGCCACCCAGGACTAAGGTGCTAGGGACGCTGTCCCATCCAGCAAGAATGAAGGAGAGATAGACAACTTAACATTAAGAAGTTATGTACCTACCATAACGTTCCATGTTAGTTCTCTTCTTCTCGCCTTATTTTTTGCATCCCACCCTCCTTCCCCCTAGCCTGGACAGACCGAGAAGAGTCCCCTTTTGAGGCCTTCTTCCTCTGGACAACTCTGATGTACATTGTGTCCTCCTCTGTCCTTGTACTATAGTTTTTCCTTGTGGTTGGGACAGGTGTCCTTGAATCTTTCCTTGGTGTTAGCTCTGCCAAACGAGATCTGGGGATCTGATGCCTAGCATTGTGGGATATAGGGAGGGCCTCGAGCCAGTAAATAGCTTTGAAGCTTTAGTAGATTGCCAAGTCAGAGCCGAGGATCGGCTCCGAACCCCATCCAGCAAGAAAGAAGGTGAGAAGAAGACAACTAACATGGAACGTTATGGTAGGTACATAACTTCTTATTCTTTCCCTTTCCCATCTCCTACTGTTGGTAGAACATAAGTACCATTGCTTGTAAATTTTTTCCTATTTATTCTTACTTTGTTACCTTTATAGGTACTTGAAAAAATACCATTGTTGGTATCTCTTGTCTTCATTTAGTTATTTAAAAAAAAATCCTTTAACTTTCTTTTCCCCTTTTCTTTCTTGCCAAGTGACTGTTTGACAGTTGCTTACAACCGTTATTATGGCAAATGAACAAAAGCAACAACCTTCCCCTGTTAAATCTGTTAAAGGCACCTCAGGGTTTAAAAGAAATCCAGAAATGTGAGTCCAAGATGCCTAATTCTGACAGTCACACTTTATGTGCATATTGCCTGGGAAAGATTCACCAGCAGGAAGATTGTTCAATCTGTCATGGGTTCTCTACACAAACCCTGACTGAAAGAAAAAATTATTTAATATTGAAGGGATTACTTAAAACAGGATTTGACCAGGCCTTATCTGAGTCCAGAACTGAAGCTAGCACTTCTTCCTCATCTTCTTCATCTTTTTCGAAGCAAAGGCCTTCTTCAGTTCTAAGGTCCTCAGAACCATCTAAGAAAATGCCTAAGTCATCCTCGGTACTGAAGAGTTCCTCGGCACCAGAGGATTTATCTAGTTCCAGATCTAAGCTTCTTTTGGAACCAAAAACAACTTCTGCACTGACAGATTCTTCGGTGCCGAAATTATTACAGTTGCCAAGGACTGAATACTCTCCTTCCATTGACCCCTTTAAAGACAGGCCAACAAGCCCCTTTACGGAAGTTTGACCCCCCCCCCCAAATCTCCTCCCTCATCTTCTATTCGTTCTACAAAGAGTCTTTCTGAGGCTGATGTATTGAGACTGGTGGATCAGCTCCTGACAGCCAGGAGATTATCCTCGGTTCCTAGCCACACTGGCCTTGGAATTAGCCTAGCTATAACTCCTCCATACCCTCCTCCTCCAACTCCTGTTGAGACTTTGGAGCCCTCCGTTCCAACTCTCCCAGCTTCGACTGTCTTGGTTCCAGTAGCATTCTATTCTCTGGTCCCGAGTGTTGTCTTGAGTTCCTCCGAACCTTCAGCACTGGGGGGGCTCCCGGGATCGTGATTCTCTGGTTGGGTCTGAGGAGTTGGATCGATTTTATTTCCTTTGGAACCATCCATGTCCCTTGGTACCTCAGCCTTTGTAGGATTGACCCAGGCTTCTGTTCCAGAGGCTGCCTCCTTGGTGTGGCGTGTGACTCTGGTTCCGAAGGAGACTTTTTTGGTTCCGAGCTCCCATCCCTGTATGGGGGGGCTTTAGGATAATGGAGAAGGCATTGTCCATTGGGGACTCATAGTCTTTGCCATCCCTGTCGGGACAGATTTCTGCTTCCTCTTGGCCTGAGCTACCATCAGTTTCATCCCCTGGACAGAGGGCACAGAAGTCCCAGGTGACTCCCACTTTAGTGGTCTCCTCTTTGGATACTTCCCCGGATCATCCCTCCGAGAAAGTCCCTGTGAAGAAGTCCAAGAAGAAGCTCCTGGATTCCCTAGAAGAGTCCTTCACTGAAGATACTGATTTTGATGAGGGGGAAGGTTCCCTCAAGTCACCCCCCCCCAGTGATGTTTCCTTCAGGAACATCCTAGAAATCCTGAAACAGAGGGGTGGCTGGTCCTCTGTTCAACCTTCCTGAGTGTAATCAGTATACCTGGAGGCTTTTCGTACCCAGCCTTCTAATTCTTGGACTTCTCCACCCAAACAAGGAGTCTAGGACTATGGATAGATTTGGGAAGCACATTTATGCTTCAACGACCTTCGCTCTAAGGTTCTTGAATTACATGGTGCACTTTACCAGATTACAGGGAGATTTGATCAGAGCTTTTAGATACTCTCTCAGGAGCGATAACTGAAGGGGTGCATGACAAAGTTACCTCTCAGCTTGCAACCCTTGATGCTATCTCCAATTTGTCCATGAGGCTCATTACCCATGCAGATGAAGGGACAACTAGAGCAGTACCCTTTTTGGTCCCAAGGTAAAAGGCACTCTAGCCAGATCTAAGAAAGATGGCAATACCTTGTCTGCCGCAGGCATACATTTCTCCACTCCTCAAAGACCATATTCTAGGAATCAAAGAAGTGAGAGAGTATGGTTTAAAAAATCCAAAGGGCCTTTCCAAGACTCATGAGGCAAAGATTTCCCCCAGGGCAGAGAGGGGAAACAATAGTAGATGCTGCTCTAGGGGAAGAAATGGACCGCAAAATCAGGGGTCCAGAGAATCTTTTTCTGGAACTTCCTATCAGCATCCCTGAATGGGGGCCTAGATGCATTCCTCTGGAGGCAGTCGGGGGGTGGGGGGGTGGTGGTGAGTATTCCTGCATCAAAATGCCTGGCAATTGATAATTTCGGACTGATGAGTACAGCGAATAATATCCAGAGGTTACAAAATTCCACTTGTTATGAGTCCAACCCCCCCAAGAAACACTCCCAGATGTTCCACCCAATCAAAGGGAAGTAGCAGTCTTAGAAATTCAAAAACTGCTCGACAAAGGAGTCATCCAAACAGTCCCACCAGACCAAACAAGCTATGGGGTTTACTCACGATTCTTTTTAGTGCCCAAAAAAAAACAGGGGACTGGAGACCCATTTTGGATCTCAGCCAGTTCAACAAGGCAGTCCAGCAAACCAAATTCTGGGTGGTCTTGGTTCAATTGATACTTCCTTTCTTGGAAAAAGACAACTGGATGTGCTCTATAGACCTCCAAGATGCATTTTACCACATAAAAATGGAAATAATCTCAAGGAGATTTCTGTGCTTCTGGCTAAGAGCCAGTCATTTCCATTTCAGAGCATTGCTCTTTGGTCTCACCATAGCCCCCCCAGGGTGTTCACCAAGTGCATGGCAGTGGTTGCAGCCCACCTCAAACTGCAAGGTTTTCGAGTCTTTCCATATCTTGACAACTAGCTCCTCACTGCTACCACCAGGGATCTATTAGAGCAAGCAAGAGGCTACACCATAAATCTTTGTACATCTCTAGGCATAAGGATAAACTTTGAAAAGTCCAGCCTTCAGCCTTCTCAGCAACTGGATTTAATTGGAGCTCATTTAGACACTGTTTCAGGTATTGCATCTCTCCCACCAGAGAGACTTCAATGCATCAGATTCCAAGTCAGGCAGATTTTTCAGAACAGGGTTTCAGCAAAACTGTTTCTTCAAACATTAGGTTCCATGGCTGCATCAATCTCTCTAGTTCCTCTGGCAAGGTTTCATATGCGAATCCTGCAGTGGTTACTAGCTTTGCAATGGTCTCTGATACACCAACCAATGCCTCATCTAATTTTGATCACCAACCATTGCAAACAGGATCTCAAATGGTGGCTGTGGCTTCACACTGACCAGATTCTCTTAGGTTGGCCATTTACTGTTCCTCAGCCCCAAGCCACAGTGACCACGGATGCTTCCCAGATGGGGTGGGGGGGCATTATCTGGGAAAGAGAGTCCAATGCACATAGCCTCAATTGGAGACCAACTTGCACATCAGTGTTCTGGAAATGAGGACAGTGCTGTTAGCATTGCAAGCATTCCAAGATGTCCTCCCTTTCAGGACAGTAGCGATTCAGACAGACAACATGTCGGTAGTCTGGTATATAAACAAACAAGGGGGAACCAAATCTTTCCCACTCTGTCGAGAAGCAGTCAGAGTTTGGCAATGGGCAATTTCTTCTAATCACTTTCTGACAGCAATGCACATTCCAGGAAGTTCCAACATAATAGCGGACAAGCTGAGCAGAATGATTCTCTTGACTCACTAGTGTCTCTCAATCCTCTAGCGTCAAACAAGATTTTTCACCTTTGGGCCCAACGTTGCTGCGACCTTTTTGCCTCGCTCATGAACAACAAGTGCAGAGGTTACTTTGTCCTAATCTCCCCCTCTGTGGGAGTCTCCCGGAGATGCTCTTCTCCACGATTGGCCTCCCGGTCTGCTATATGCCTTTCACCCCCGACTCCTCTCATATTGCAATTCCTAAAGAAAGCCAAAAGGACAGAGGACTCAATAATCCTCATTGCCCCCTTCTGGCATTGACAAGTTTGGTTTCCCTTCCTTTGGCCTCATTTAATATAGAAACCATGGATTTTGGACACATCTCCAGATCTGCTAACTCATCCAGAGGGCATGGTTCATCCAAATCTCCAACACCTTAGGCTCACTGTGTGGCTTCACCAATTCCCATGAGTGCCAGGCATCCTTTACTCTTCTCTCCTGTCAACAAATTATTATTCCTCATCACAAACCTTCGACTAGAAAACTGTATCAAAGCAAATGGGAGAAATTAAGTAACTGGGCCTTGAACAAAGGGCTAGACCTTTATACCAGTCCCATTCATGAAGTCCTAGAGTTTCTAACTACACTATTCCAGTCTAGTTCCTCCACATACTTGATTAAAGTCCATCTAGCATCAATTTCAAATTTTCATTCAGGCCTGAATAACTCTTCTCTAATGTCTCACAAGCTTTGTAAAGCTTTCATAAAAGGACTCATGATACTTTAAACCTCCATTTAAGGACTCAGCTCCCCCATGGGATCTCACTGTTGTTCTGCAGGCCCTTACAAAGACTCCTTTTGAACCATCAGCATCATGTGACTTGAAATATTTGTCCTGTAAGACTTTATTCCTTGTGGCTATCACTTCTGCAAGAAGAGTATCTGAGCTTCAGGCCCTATTCTGCAAATCACCCTACTTGATTTTTTCATAAAGATAGAGATGCACTCAGAACAAATCCATCATTTTTACCAAAGGTAGTATCCGAAACCAACATTAATCACTCTCTATAATTGCCAGTATTTTTCACTACTTTTTCTAACAAAGGGGAATATGTCCTTCATTTACTAGATGTGCACAGACAACTACATTTTTATCTTCACTGGACAAAGGATTTTAGAAAATCGGATCAGCTATTTGTAGCATTCTCTTCCCTCCATATGGGGAATCCATCTGCTAAGGCTACCTTAGCTAAGTGGATTAGAGACTGCATCACATTTATTTATCACTCTAAATGCTTCCCAAACCAGTTCAAGCCCATTCAACAAGAGCTGTGATGACATCAGGAGTTTTTTATGCTAGAGCTTCTCTAGACGACATCTGTGCAGCAGCCACATGGTCTTCTCATCATATTTTTATCACTCATTACAAACTAGATGAAGTCTCAAGGGGTCGAGCTCAGAAAAGGTGTTTTGAAAGGCTGCAAGGAAAACTTAAGTTGAGCGGCAACACTGAATTTCTTTCCTTAACCATGCCATCCATCATTGGATGAAAAGGTTGTGTAAAAAGAAACAAAACTTTTCAGAACATATAGAAAGTTATGGCTTCTTTAAAAAGCTAAATAGTAGGACAGAATGTGAAAAAAGGAAGAAAACAGTTATGTGCATAAAGTGATGAGTGGCAGAGGAGAGCACTTGAGGATGGGATTTTATGTGTGTGTGTTGGGGTGGGTGAAACAGTACGCAGTGGCTAGGGCTCCATTTCATCCAAGTCCAGACCTGTACATAGAGCTGTTGTAAAATATCATTGATGCAACTAAATAAGACTAACTGTAAATGTCCCTTTGTGAGATGCACCAACATAGTGTGGTACATAATCCTGTTGTAATATAAGAGCATTGTAGCTGCCAGTCAGTCTTTGTGTACTATTCCTAAAACTTTTGCAGCATGAATTAAAAGATTGGTTGCAAGGGGTGGCAAAAACAGGGTGATACTTAGAATTGAAGTCCCCAGGTGGTCCCCAACTTGGCATTTGCTGGGGAGCCCCAGAATGCTAACACTGGCCCTTGCCCTAGGTTTTTTAGAAAATTTGTCATTAAGGTTTTTAAATATATCCACTTATTCTACAGGAGATCTTTCACTTTACAGGTCCTTCCATGACTAACTCTACATCTCTTGGTAAGTTACCTGTTTTGGATTTGATGTCTGAGAATAACTTTACCTAGCCCATCAATATCTGACATGAGGCACATTTTTCAGTCTGCTCCCTCTAAATCACCCAGGTATTGTTAATCATGCTAGGGCATTACCTCCAGTTAGAAAATCAAATAACATTGCAGTTGAGTTTGTACTATGTCGACTTTGTAAAGCTGAGATCACTATGTATCATTACAGTAGTATCGGTTCATTGAATGTGTTTGCCATGAAATATTCAATGCTGGGGGCATTATTGTATGGATGCAGTCACTCTTTGCAGTTCAACTTTAAGGACCTTCATGACAAAAACAGACTGTCCTGCCTATGGAATCACCCCCTCCCAAAAATAATAATAATAAAATCTGACTTAATTTGGCTTAGCATCTCATGGACAAGACTCTGTGTGAATCAAGTTTCAAAGGATTAGGACTCAAGTATTAAAAATACCCTAGGGCCATAGCTTCAGCATTTTTTGAACATATTATAAATATGTGTGAGTGTTTACTAACCAGTTTAAGGTATTCTTTAATTAAATACAGTTTTGTTGACATCTGCAGAGGTCATCATAACAGTCCCTCCATGTTTTACATTTACCTACTGATTAAGTTATAACAGCCTGGTTTGTGGTCTTGAGCTGTCAGTCTTCTGCAAAACTTTACATGATACTCATGTAATATATTAATTGAAGAGACTATCAAAATGTATACTGTTAGGTAAAGCTGAATACAAGTTATCATAAAGCACTGCGGCACAAATATGCAGATGCTCTTGTTAAAACCATTAAGTTCCATGTCCTGCTTGCACCTTGCTGGAGAAAAAGCCTGTGGTGATGAGACCTACACAGCAGTAACACAACTACTGCATTATTTTTGTTAACATTTAAAGAACCAAATAATAGGTTCAGATGAAACGTTAAGTATTTACTTTCCTGTATTACAGGTTATTAGAGAGAAAAAATCTTTGAAATTAGAAGCTATGACTACACAGTTATTCTAATTGTTAATCATTTTATTAAATAAATACTCTATAAATACACTGCATTCTGCACTGTTCCTTAAAACTCTGCAGAAACGTTCTTCATATCTAGTTGCAACATAAGACTGTATGTATTGTGCATCTTGACAAACAGTTCTGTTAGAATCAGCTCTCAACTGCCCAGATTTTCACAGAATGCCCAGATTTGTCCCTTGTATTTTTGGTCTGTTCTTCATAAAATTTGTGGTTCTCCGGCAAATTACTGAGGATTGAATTCAGTAAATAACAACAGACATTTGAGTTTCATATTTCATAACATTTAGAAAATGCTGGGGAATTTTTGGGCCTTTGTCCTATTGTTTTTTGGATTTGTGTAGCTTTCTTGTGGTAAAAGATTGAGACGCATGGAGAATGTGTCAGTCTCTGTGACATAATGACAGCATTGTTTTCTAATTTGGCATAATGTTTCTGTAAGTTTACTGCACAATGGGCTTTACCTTTCTGGACAGCCAGGTTAACAAAGTATAGCAATTAAAAACAAAAACTATAGTGTCTGATGAACATTTTGCAGCTAGCTAAACTGAATTAAGTGTCATCTACTGCTACTAACCAAGAACTTAAAATTAATTTTGACAAACGTTAACTTGTGAAATATTCATGTTCTAAATCTCAGTGTTTCATCATGATTCATTATTTCTTCTTTTAGCTCTACTATAAGCATTCTGTTGTGAAAAGCATGAAGGATCTTTGGGTGCAATGCTTTCAGAGCCACAAGGATGGTGAGAGTGTGGGTCCTCAGAGCCCAATGGCAGGAACGGAATGCAGCTGGAATCTTTCTGTCCCTGATTTCAAGCAGGTAGGCATGGCATATATGCACAGAACAGAGTGGTGCTATTACATGTATTTAATAAGCTGTTGTTAATTAAGATATTTAATAGAATGGTGGTATCAGCTGAATTAAAAAACACTGTACTATTATTTGGATACATATGGCAGAAGGAGAATATAAGGCTCTTTAGTCTGACTTTTATGTGCACCCAACATTCTTCCAGTCTCCTGCTGTAAGAGTCAGATTCCCAACAAATAAAACTCACTTCCTCCTACCCTACTGTTTTATTTTGTTCTTCAGTCTCTTATCCTCCTCCTTTGATGTTTCTGGGGATGATACACATTATCAGTCCACCTGCTGACCCCCCCTTCCCCTTCCTATGCTTTAAGTACCAGAGCACTTGGGTCTATATCAGAATCACGAAAGCTGTCTTTCGCGAATACATGTTCATCAACACATAAATGTTGAAGAACGAGAACAGTGAAGGACAACAACGGCAAAATTGAGAATGCCGAATGGATTTTCTTGGCCGGCAGGGTGATCATGGGGATGAGGAAATGAATCCTTTTCCCCACTGTAGTGTCAGATCGGAGTTGGTATATTTAAGCAGGGGGGGTGTAGAGGGTGCAGGGGGGCTTACCCCCCTGCAAAAATATTTGAAAGTGTTTTAGGAAAGGTTTGTTCAGTTAGGTTTACCTTACCTGTATGGCGCTGTTACTTCCGGGAATGCATTCGACATTCTCATGTTCGCTGTTGTTGTCCTTCGCTTTTCTCATTCTTTGACATTTATGTGTTGATGAACATGTATTCGCGAAAGACAGCTTTCGCGATTATAATATAGACCCGAGCACTTACACAAGTTTTGATCTTTCCTGCTACCTTTCCCAGTGCTTTGTTTGCACTTCCTTTTATCCCTCAATATGTCTAACATTCTCCTGTATGAAAGTTGCTACTCCATCTCCATTTCTGCCTTCTGTGTACCCAATCACCTCCATGAGTCCCCCTCTTTTCACCGGCCCATGTTTCTGTGATGCCATCAGTGGCCACCTTCTCATCCTGCATCTCTGCTTACAACTCACTCATCTTGCTGCCCAGACTATTTACACTGCAGACCAAGACTACACAGCCACACTCTGAGTCACCCTTGTTTCTTCTTGTCCTTGTTCTGCATCTCGGTTTGCCTATTATCTATTACTCGAGTACCTAATGCCTTCTTCTTCTTCCTCCTTAATGCTTCCTTGCCCTTCCTTCTTATTTTAAAGACTCAAATATTGAGATTTACCTTTCCAACATCCCACTAAGTATCACCCTCCCATCTGGGTTAAGATGGAGTTTCTCTCTTGCATAAAACTGGTCTTTCTGCCAGGTGCTCCTCCATCCTTTAAACAGCCCAAGCTTCCTCCCTTGTGCATTGCCATGACCTGTTACTGAGGACAAGTAAGATGGTTTTGATGACTAGAGAATTCAGTCTTCACTTCCCTCTTCTTACCCTTCCTTCTTAGCTTAAAAGCTTAAGTGTTGAGATGCACCTTTATAACATCCCAGCAAGCATTACTCTATTGTCTGAGTTAAGACAGACCCTGTGATTCATTAATTCCTACACTAAGTATACACCATTGTATGTGAACAGACAACAGAACAGATTTTCTTGCAGCCTTAAATATTGAGGGAGATTCATAAAGGTTATCACAAAGTGACTACATGTACACTTAGTGTAACTTTTCTGAGTAACTAGGAGGTGGTAGGGATATTCTTGAATACAGATCTTGTACACTTAGTGTAGACATTAATGAATCTGTCCATTAGTATCTGTCTTCCATAAGCATGTCTTTCTGCAAGGTGTCCCCTATCTTCCTCCAGTCCAGGCCTTCTTGCTTTGAGTACTGCTACAATCAGTTACTGTACTCCCCATTCCTCTCTTCCTTAAATGTGCAGGCCCATGTACAGGTGACACTTCTAAGAATGCTACCTCCAACTCCTTATCCTGCTGTGTCTCTGCCACCCCATGCCCTCTTTGCTACCACTTCAGATATCTCCTGTTGCAGGTCATTAGTGCCTTCATGCACCACAGCATGTATTCACCTGTCACCCTTGTAATCAGTTTTGTCACCTTCTTCCATGTCTGAATCTGAACAGTGAGACTGGTTTGACTAAACTATGGTCTCACTTTTCTTGGTTACCCAGATTTTTAATCCCCATTGTGACTGAGAATCTAGTGAGCAAAACCATCTTACTTGTCCTCATGTTTGCTGTCATCTCCTTCACTTCCTGTTCCATGCCAGTACCCT
Source organism: Protopterus annectens (assembly GCF_019279795.1). NCBI lineage: Eukaryota > Metazoa > Chordata > Ceratodontiformes > Protopteridae > Protopterus > Protopterus annectens. The sequence continues at coordinate 1,514,489,885 of NC_056746.1, forward strand.
AAAATCTCTAATTTTCCTTCCACTTTCTCCCCGTCAGCATTCTGTGTACTAGTTGCCTTCTTTTCTTTTCTACATCAGATCCCTTCCCCATCATTTCTGTATTCTTTCTAAAAAATCTCTTCACTTTTCTGACTTTTATTCCCTTTACCTTTCCCATGTTGCTGAGTATCCCTTTGTGCCATTTTCCCTCCTGCTGTTTCCTTGTGGTGTTGGCTGTTACAAAACAACCACTTGCTTTTCTCCACTTTGTCAGTTGTCACTGCTTTTTACATCTGTCTTTCCGCCCTAGATTTCTTCTCTTTGTCTTCCCTTTCATGGCTGTATCGCCCACTTACTGCCTTCACCTTAAGCCATGCCTACCAACTACTCATACTCCTTTCCAGCCCCACTCTGCCCTTAGCTACTCCATTGCTATCTGTACCATTCGTAGTTTACCACAAAGCTCCATATTCTCCTGCAGAGCACTCATCTGCCATCTCAAAATTGCCAGAGACAAACAATTGTTTCATATCCTGAGCACCCCAGAAATCTCTGTCTTAAGATTCTTACCCAATGTGTGCTTCATCTTTTCATGTCCCATTCTTAGATCCCTCACCTTTTCCTTTTTATTTTATTTTGTAGATACATTTTTATAATCTAGTTAGGTCTTTCTGTTTCAAATTTTAACCTTAATCAGCTAAGCAAATGACAGACAAGTGGCAAACTGAAAAGTAGTTAAGATTAGACAATGGGCAGTTATCCTTTAATTTGCCTTACAATTTTTTATTTATGGACAAAGGGTCAGCTATGTCCACCAAGTAATCAGTTTCACAGGGTTTTCAGAAACAGTCTTCTCACATTTGGTGCTGCTCAAATACTAGAGAAGCTTACATAGACACGCCATTTATAAACAATCAGTTTACACCTACTGTTCGTGTACCACAGAAGTAAACAAATAATAAATATTTATGTGTACTCCTTGAAGGCTTGTGCTGAAGCGCTGGAGAGAGAATAAATTCTGTTGACTGGTCCTGGTTCCTGGTTGTTGTATTTCTAAATAATAAATATTTTCCTGCCTTACATATTTGCAGGATTTAAAAAATGCAAGAGTGGATGGCTTAAATAATAGGCCTTATTCTCGTGTTATATACTAACTATAAATCATATCAGATGAATTATATAGTAACTATAAATCATATCAAATCAGTCAAATTTGCAAGGACTGCCACCTTAAATCATTGTATAGTGAACTGTTCTGTAACATGCTATAATGTGAACTGGAAATCAAAAGTTGTAAATCAACACACTAAAAAAACCTAAAATTAAAAAGTGACCATATGTTACTTTGTGATTTAATCATAAGCGGAATAAACATCTAAGATAGTCCTATAATAACAGGCCTCAAATCTGTTTTCAAATATTGCACAGCAGCTGTATGCCAGGGATAGTCTTCAGTTTAAGGAACTAATTCACTTTTGAACTGACTACTCTGACATATATTGGACCATGAACATGCATGCTCAAAGTTGCAAGCAGCTACATGATACGCCAGTAATCTAAACTGTAAATCTAACAACAAATCCTTAATAAATAATTAACTCAAAAATCACTAGCACTGTAATAAAAAAGAAATAATAATATTATCAGCAAATAAACATATCAGATGAACCTGAAGATGTGGATCATCCCTAAATTTTTTCTGTTCTCTTTTCTGCTGCTGTTCTGTATTTTGTTGCTTTTTCTCAAGGAGGCTGAGGTCCATTAAACACTCCAGTGACAGGAGAGCTGATTAACATACACCTTGCGTGGTATACTTGCTGTATAAATCATGTTATCCCCTCCATCTGCTATTCACCATGAAAGTACATTGACAAAATCTGGATTATGCAAGCCACCAAATTTACAAGTGTTTTTTTTTCAAACAGGCATTGCTGTCAATCCCAGATGAAGCCTCCCGTGATGAAGCTTTGGCATTGCTGAATATGAAATTACTTGAGCTCTGCTCACCACAGAATGATGGCTGGCATGATCTGCTTTACCAAATTTGGTAGGCTCAATACTGTTGTAAGGGCGTGAATGGTGTGATCTACTTTGTTTTTCACTTCTGCCGAACTGAATAAGTACGAATGTTTGTGTCCTCCATGTCACTCACTTTATCACAGTCAGTGCTGAGAGATGCAGCAGTGAATGGAAGGATATGGTTTTATGCCGATTACCTCTTTTGAAATAGCATCAAACAAGGTTAACTATTAGACTCTGACATATGGAATGAAACTGCCTTACAATAAAAAGCTAGATACAGTGGTTATGGATGGCAGATATTACAGCTAGCTGAGTTGCTTTCATGATATCTCATTTATTTAACTCAAGTGGTTTACAATAGTACATGGGTGCTTGAATACTAATACCTTTGTGTGTTAATTATTAACTGCATTTTGTTGCTGTAGTAAAGCCTAATGGTTCTATAACCTTTTTATAGAAGAGGCCAAAAGATTATAGGTTCATAGTTAAGTTTTAGGCTAGCTGCCCTTGTGGGCTATTTTAAGTCTTGTCATTTTTCCTTTTTGTGTTCAAATTAAACTATCCCGTTTGGTTAGAGAACGACTTTACCCATCCCATGGTCGATAATTATATATTATCCATAATAAGAATAATTGGGATCATGCCATAGATAACTTGAGGGGTCCCATGTGTAGGATAATGCATTTAGGATCGGCCTCTGTCCATTAGTAGCACAGGGGGCAGTCCTAGGGTACATTTTCTGTTTCCCCTCCATAGATCCGAGTTGCTTTTGAAAATGGACAGGGCTGAACTGTGTTTTGTGTGGATGGGGAGTCTGTTTCAGAGCAGCAGTATCCTCTGTGAGATATACATATCCCTCCAAACTATTCTGTTGATGTTGCAGAAGAGAATTATGTTTTAAGAGCAAAAGTTATTAGATATCATTATACAGATGTAGTAGCCCTTCAGAGAATTCACAACATGACACAGTCTTTGTGAACGTGATAATAAACAGACATCAGCTGTAACTGTAGTAGTAAATAGTCACCTAAGTGTACACAATCTTCATGCACATTATTGTAATCACTTAGCTGTAGTAATAAATAGTCAGTTACCTAGTAGATGGTCTTTAGTTACTTAATACACAGATTTTGTGCATATGATAGTAAACACATTAGGTATAGTAATACATTGTCAGTTGCCTGCTGCATGTGATAGTGAACACTTACAGTTGCAGTAATAAACAGTCAGCTACCTAGTACTGAGTTTTCATGTATCATACTACAGCTAATAGCACCAAAGACAAGGAGACAAAAACACTATAAAATGTGCAGGCCTACCTGCATAAGTAACATATATATCTTTTGATATACCCATTATAATGGCATAAAATATTACTTTTTGCAGAAGTGAATATTAATTTTAGATCTGATTTCATTTCACCATACTAATGATATAGTTTAGATATATGCTGAATTTGTCAGTCAGAAAAAAATGACATATATATGTTTATTGTGAACCAAATGTCAAAAATTAGAGCAGCCAATGGTTATGTTGGCTTACTTGCAATGCCCAGCAGTTAGGGCAGTATTATTAAAAGTTTCTTTTACATTTACTAGCAGATTATGTCATGCCTATGAGGTAAGGAATATACTATGGTGGTTTATCTTCATGTAAACTGTGTCACAGAATATGTGTTTTAAGTTTAAAGGGGCTAAAAATGTATGATATATTTCTTGTTTTTTGGCTACCACAGTATGGACAAATTCAGTGATCTCAGCCCAGTGTGTCTATTCAGGGTGGGAGCCATCATGTACGGAACCATCTAGGGTTTTCTTATGCAGCCTTGGTGTCCACTTTTCATTCTGTTTAAATGCTCATGGGAAGAGCTTTCAATAGATGCAGCAGCAGGGGGCTATAACCTTCTCTGAGTGACGTAGCCCCTTAGGCAACCCCACAAACTCCTGGTTTCCACTGCTGACTCATTAATAAGAGATGTGCCTTGTGACTTGTTCATCATCATCATCTCCCTGAGTGACAAGGCAATTTATCTCTCTCCCCAGCAGGTGCCGCCAGTGCCCAGACTACTATCCAATCCTAGATCAACTAGGTTGTGGGCAGGGCTCCCTCTTTCTACATCATCACACTAGCTGTATATGATTCTTACTTTTATGCCAAAGCAACACAGTATAGATGCATACTGTATTCAGAATCCCGAGCAGAAGTCATATATCTATACATAATGTAAAACAGTTATAATGTAATGTACCAGGCTGTAACTAACAAATGCTTGTGAAATATGTACTTGGTAGGTATGCAATGAGGCCATTTGTCTGTCCTCTTTGATAACTATTCAAAACATTTCACTGAATTTTACTTAGACCCTTGGACACCAGATACACTTAAGAAAAGATTTAAAAGTGCCTTAATGTCGAAGTTAACCAAACCACATTCACTCTTTCAGTACAAAGAAACATACTCAGAGGCTCTAAATAAAGATCTGCCTAAGCAGCAGAGACCTCCAAAGCAGACACCCAAGCAACCGCTACCCCAAAACAAAACACGTGCAACACATATCTCACAAAGCCAGTGTGACGAACAGTCACAGCCCTTAAGACTAAACAACACACCTGATACACTTGTAATAGGTGACTCTATCGTCAGGCACACTGACGTCCCGCTCACCAGGCTGAACAAGGAGAGGGTCACGGTGAGCAGCCTTTCGGGCGCTAGGATCCACCACATAACACAAGCACTCAGGTCACTCCAAGGCAAGTACAAATATGACTCAGTCATTGTCCATGCTGGTGTGATTGACCTGAGACGTACCTCCCTGGACTACATGAAAAGAGACATAAAGGAGCTCTCTGAGCATGTAGCCCAGGCCGGTATGACCCTGACCTTGAGTAGCATCTTACCCTCACCAAGAATGATGCCACAATATGAAGACAAGATGATCAATTTCAACAACTGGCTTAAGTACTGGTGTCATTCAGAGGGGATCCAATGCCTGTCAGCTTGGGATGATATGCTCGACAAGCCACAATGCTTCGCTAGGGACGGCTTGCACCCCTGGGCTTTCGGATATTGGCAAAGGCTCTTGCTACCCCCATAGTGCCTTTTTTAGGCAAGGCTCAAAAGACAAACCCACCTCCATAGGTATCACAAGGGATAAGAAACTAAGAGTAATGCTGCTCAACGCCAGAAGTCTAAACCTCAAGATGCACGCACTCGAAACTCTCCTTAGCATGGAGAACATCGATATCTGTGCAGTAACAGAAACCTGGTTCAGGGCTCCCGAGAGCACCCCAGAACTACCAGGTTATACCTCATACCATGCTTTTCGGCCCCAAAACTTGGACTGAACCACAAAAGGAGGGGGAGTATCGATATTCATCAAAGATACCCACACCTCCAGGTTGGTGGCAAAGCACAAAGCATCAGAGACTATCCATGTGCAACTAACAGTGGGTAAAACTGCCTTCCAGTTTATAGCCTGCTACAGACTGCCCTCCCAAACCCAGGAACCCCACTCGGCCTTCCTGAGAACACTGGAAAATATGAAGGTCTCTCCAAACACCGTTATATTGGGCGACTTCAACTACCCAAACATAGACTGGGAGCATTACTCTAGCTCCAACACCCTAGCCCAAAGGTTCCTAGAATTTATAAACTCAAATGCTATGGAACAACTTGTTACCACTCCCACAAGAGGAGAAAACATACTGGACCTGATCATCACCAACATGGGGACTCTATGCTCCAGACCAGAAGTGTATCCCTCACTGGTAAGATCAGACCATAAACTAATCTCACTGGATATTCACATCCCGACCCCACCCCCTGCCCAGAAAACCACAGTGAAAAACTTCTCTAAAGCAAATTTCACACTCCTCAAAACCGAGGGAAATCCTTCAAAGCCCCCGGGCCTGTGGAAAATACTGCCCAGACCGCAGAATCCTTTATAAACGCATTCTATGAACACCTTCAGGAATGCATGGATCATGCGATCCCAAATAAAACCAAGACCCAATCCTCCAAAGGCAGACGTTCTGTCTGGTGGACCCCAGCCATAAACAAACTATACAATAGAAGGAGGAAGCTACTAAATGATAGAGCAAAATCCCAAAAAGGGAAGGCATCACTGATCAGTATTAGCAAAAAACTACGGGCACTCATAAAATTGTCTAAGGCCAGCTTCGAGAGAAAAATTGCACAGGACACTAAGGATAATCACAAGGCTTTCTTTAGTTATGTTAGGAATCTGGGTGGTAATTCCCAGATATGCTCAGAATTAGTCCAAAATGACAAAAAATACACTGAACCCACAGACATTGCCAACATCCTAGCTGACAGGTTCAGCGCAAACTCCCCCCCCACCAAAAGGGCAAATATCTATCCCAGCAGAGTGTTGCCCCCCTGACATCTCAGATGCTCAGGTAAGAGCCGCCCTCTCCAAAGCAAAAAACACAGCATCAATAGGACCAGACAGTGTCCCAGGCTGCGTCCTACATGAACTCCAAGAAGTGCTAAACCCAAACACAAAACTACTGTTCAATCTCAGCCTTACTACAGGATATGTGCCCAAAGAGTGGTGTACAGCAACAGTGGTCCCTCTCCATAAAGGTGGTGCCTCAACGGATCCTGGAAACTATCGCCCCATAAGCCTGACTAGCTTGGTCTGCAAAGCTATGGAAAGGATCATCATGGACCTCATAAATAAAGATATTGGGGACCTACAGACACTGGATCCTACCCAGTTCGGCTTTGTTAAGGGCAGATCCTGCCTCTTAAACCTGGTTGATTTCATTGAAACAGTCACCAAGGCCATTGACGAGGGAAGGTGGTCCACACAGCCTACCTGGACCTCGCAAAAGCCTTCGATACAATACCCCACTCGGGCATTATAGATAAGCTCACCAGCTTAAATATAAACCCCTATGTCACTAGATGGATTGCAAACTGGCTCAAGGACAGAACCCACACGGTTAGAATTGCTAGAGCCATGTCAGACTCCAAACCAGTTACAAGTGGTGTCCCACAAGGCTCAGTCCTGGGACCTCTCTTGTTCGGTATATATTTCTCGGAGGTACAGGCCAACACGGAAGGACTGTGGCTGACCAAGTTCGCAGATGACTGCAAACTGGGCCATAATCGACTCTCCAGCCGACACAAGCATCCTCCAAAAGGGCCTCATAGAAACAGACAACTGGTGCCAGAGCCATGGCCTCAAGCTAAATGCCAAAAAGTGTATAGTCATCCCCTTTGGCAAAAACAAAGTGCCCACAAATTACCACATAGGTGGTAATCCATTAAGTACAGAAGAAGTAATTAGGGACCTGGGGACCCAAGTTGATAGCAATCTCTCATTTGACAACCACGTAGCCAAAGTGGTTAGAAAAACATTTTATATAGCCCACCTAATCATGAAGGGATTCACATCTAGATCAGGGGAGGTCATCGTGCCTCTTTACTCATCCCTCATCAGGCTCATAATTGAGTACAATGCCCCTTTTGGGATGTACCTTACCAGACACCTGCAGCAACTTTAAAGACCCCAAAAGTACCTCACCATGAGGATCAAAGGGCTCAAACAGATGCCATATGCTGCCCGGTTAAAGAAACTCCAGCTCTACTCAGTGGCATAACGCCTGTTCAGAGGCGATCTGTGCCTGACGTATAAAGCCATGTCCACCCCGGAATTAATGGACATGCTGCACCTCAGAAAATCCAAATCCCATCGAGCTACGCACTCGAGAGACTTGAACCTCAGCACTGAAATAAATAGGACATGCTGGAGGGACAGATTCATAACCCAGAGGCTCCCTTCACTCTGGAATAAAATCCCAGTCCAGGTTAGGCAGAGTCCCTCACTGACTCTCTTCAAGAGGAATCTTGATGAGTGGATGGGAGATCGTAGGTTTACCCCGGGTATCACTTCTGTGTCACTGTTAGACAGAGGCACAGTATACTAACCTCGAAAAAGGGCATAGCAAAATAAATTTAAAATGGGTGGCGAAAGCCAAACACATTCTGGCTAGGCTTATAAATGCCCTAGGGCATATAGCCTAGTATGAACCTATGAACCTATGATAGTGGCAATAGGCATTATTCTTGTGAAACAATATTTCCCTGTACAGGAGCATTAGATTTGATTTTTGTTTCTGATGTGAAGACATCTCTGTACATCTGTGTTCTGGACATATGCTGCATCCTTCATCATGAAGGGAAGTCCTATTCCAAATTCAGTAAAAATTGAGTGTAAAACGATATGCTGAACTCTCAATGTTACATGCATATAAGGTCTGCTTTTAGTAACTCTTTACAGAATGCCACATGTTAGTCCTTCTTTAATAGTTCCAAGTAATGCTATCGGTGAATCATATTTGGACACTCCAACACAAGTCAGGCACTTTGATAGTAAAAATTTAGTGCAACTCTTTGCTGAATTTGACCTCACCACATTATCATTGTCACTGTAAGAATCTTTGGTGGTTTCACATTTCCAGTGACAAAAGGTTATCAATTCTGAAGAAATGTGTATGATTTCTATTCTAAGGTAGTAACAAGTATGTACATATCTATTCTGGGTATGTATTACACTCTACACCTTGAGCAGAAGTTATACACCCATCCTTAATTGAAACTGACTGTATAGCTCCATACCAGACTTTGGTTGTCAGATGTGTGTAAAACCTTGCATTTGGTACCTCTGTAAAAAAGACCATATTTCAGTTCTCCTTTGAGAGTTTTAAGTAACAATTTCCAGAGAAAAAGAAGTTATGTACTCACCATAACATTTCATGTTTGTTGTCCATTTCACTGTTCATTCTTACAATGATGGGTTTGGAGCTGAACCTCAGCTCCGACTCGGCCGAATACTTAGCTGAAAGTCTCAAACCTGGCTCGTGGCAATAAGGTATCCCACAATGCAGTGGTGTAATTCTCCAGATCTTGTTTGCTGCTACTACTACTGAATGATATGTACACTACATACATATCTACAAATATATACACATATACATATATCCAAGTCTATACTATACGTACTGGAAGAAGAAACAAGCTGAGACAAAGAACTCCTGAATGTAGTAAAAAATCTACCAGGTCCACAAGGAGTCTTTGGCAGGGGTAAGGAGGGAGAGTTCGTAAAAATGAATGGCGAGATGGACAACAAGCATAGAACATTATGGTGAGTACATAACTTCTTTATGTTATGTTGTCCTATCTCGCCTTCATTCTTACAATGATGGAACAGCGTCCCTAGCACCTCTACCCTGGGTGGCTCACGGAAGTACACCTATAAGCACCGTGGAACCAAAGCATGCCCTGTCCCTGGAGGCCAAATCCATTTTGTAATGAGTGATAAAAGTATGTGGAGTAGTCCAAGTAGCTGCTGCACAAATATTATCCATGGGAATTCTGGCTTGAAAAGCAGGTGATGTATCCATTGCTCTAGTGGAATGAGCCTTCACTTTGAAAGGTAAATCTCTGTGATTTGAGTTATAGATGAATGTAATACAATTAGAAAGCCAATTGGAAAGAGTAGTTTTTGAGACTGAGCTTCCTTTTTTGCATGAGAGAAGGATACAAATAATTGGTCAGATTTTCTGAAGTCTTTGGTCCTATGCAAATAGAATCTGAGTTGCCTATGCACATCCAGTTGATGTAATTTGTACTCTGCCTTGTTGCTATGATTAGGAAAGAACACTGGAAGTTCTATGGATTGGTTTATGTTGTTTGGAGAAGAGACTTTAGGTAGAAAGGATGGGTTTCTATGTAAGGATACCCTCTCTTTATGAAAAATCAAATATGGTGGCTTAATAGAAAGAGCTTGCAACTCTGACACTCTTCTAGCAGAACTTATAGCCACTAGAAACAAGGTCTTCCAGGAAAGGAACTTGAAGTTTAAAAATGAAGAGGGCTCAAAAGGTGGTAATGTGAGATGAGACAGAACAAAATTTAGATCCCAAGGAGAAAGGGGTTCCTTAAAGGGAGGTCTTAATAAGGAGGCACCTTTTAACAAGGCTCTACAAAACCTATGTGACATTAAGTTGGAAGTAGCATCACGAATGTGAAAATTTGAAATTGCAGCAAGTTGAACGCTGGTGGTTGCTGCAGCTGAGCCTTGTTGAAACAGTTCCATCAAAAATTCCAAAATAAAATGAATAGGTGCAGAAAAAGGATCGATGTTCCTGTCTTGAGCCCAAAAGGAAAACCTCTTCCATTTACTAGAATACAGCTTTCTAGTGGAAGCTTTATGCGAGGACATTGATATGTATAACGGTAGGAGTGAAATTGTGAAGCCTGACTAAGTTGGGAAGTGGAGCAGCCAAGCTGTCAATTTTAGGGTGTGGAGAGAAGGATGAAGCTCCTCTGACATATGAGTCAGCAGATCTGGCACTGGATCCAGAATCCAAGGCTTTTCCTGAAGATGAGGCCAAAGAAAGGGGAACCAAACTTGGTGAGGCCAGTAAGGGGCAATGAGAATTATCCTGCTTCCCCGAGTATTGTGCTTTCTGAATTACTCTAGGTATGAGATGAAAGGGAGGAAAAGCATAAGAAGTCCTGAGGGCCAATCGTGAGCAAGTGCATCTCTCGTTGTCTCCCCGGAGGGGGATTAGGGTAAAGTAGTTGCTGCACTTGGCATTCATGGGAGTGGCAAAGAGATCTCAGCAAGGCTGTCCCCATGTTCAGAAAATCATTTCCGCTACATTGTAATTGAGAGACCACTCGTGAGGCGTTAGGATTTCTCTGCTCAGCTTGTTCGCTGTCACGTTGGACTTCCCCGGAATGTGCATTGCAGTTAGAAGCACTGGGAAGAAACTGCCCATTGCCACACTCTTAGGGCTTCTCAACAAAGGGGTAAGATCTAGTTCCCCATGCTTGTTTATGTACCAAACCATAGACATATTGTCTGACTGTATCACAATTGTCCCTAGAGGGAGAGAGTCTCGAAGTGCTTGCAACGCAAGAAGCACTGCTCTCATCTCTAGAACATTTATATGCAAGTGAGCCTCATATTCTTGCCATGTACCTTGGACTGTTTTTCCCATATAAAGCCTCCCCACCCTATCTGGGAAGCATCCGTGATCACTGTAGCTATTGTCTGATGTGGAACAAAAGGTCTGCCTATTGTCACATGAGTGGAGTGTTTCCACTATTTTAAGTCATTCTTGCAAGATTCCGTTATTCTGATCAGGTGAGACATCAGAAGCTGTTGAAGTGACCATTGGGAGAACAATAGCCATTGAAGGATCCTCATGTGCATTCTGGCAAGAGGGACCAGTGTAATCATGGAAGCCATTGTTCCTAGTAACCTTAGAATTATCTTTGCTTTCACTTTGATCTTAGGAAGGAGGTGAAGTATCTGCTATCTGAGTGCTATAACTCTTTCTGTTGGAAGATGTGCTACCATGGAGGAAGTGTCTAGATCTGCACCTATGAATGTAATATGTTGACTGGGCAACAAGGCAGATTTTTAAAGTTTACTGTAATGCCCAGCTGATTGCAGATGTCCAAAGTTAGGTCCCTGGCTCATAGGAGTGGATGCTTGGTGGTGGCAGATAGGAGCCAGTCTAGATAGGGAAACACATGGAAACCTAGATGTCTCAGGTGAGCCATGACTACTGCCACACATTTGGTGAACACTCTGGGGACTGTAATGAGACCAAAGGGCAGAGCTCTGAACTGGTAATGGCTGGCTCCCAGCCAGAAGCGTAAGTACCTTCTTGATGTCCTGTCCATTTTTATGTGGTAGTAAGCATCTTGAAGGTCTGTCGAGCACATCCAATCATCTTTCCCTAAAAAATGAAGTATAGACTGCAGTGTCACCGTTCGGAACTTTGACTTCCTGACATATTCGTTTAACTTGCTTACGTCTAATATGGGCCTCTAGTCCCCTGTTCTTTTTGGCACCAAAAAGAATCTTGAGTAAGTTCCATATCCTATTTGGTCTGCGGGAACTTCTTGGATGACTCTTTTGTGGAGCAACATTTGAATCTCTATAGTTGCTTGTTCCCTTAGATTGGGTGGAACATCTGGGATTGTTTGAACAGTATTGGAAAAAGGGATGGAGTATCCTCTGGATATTATGTTTAGTACCCATTTGTCATTTGTGATATTTTGCCAGGCTTCTGGGTACATTGATAAACATCCCCCGACTGCCTCCAGAGTAGAGCAGTCGGGCCTCCTTTCAGGAGCGCTGATAAGGGCGTCCGCGAAAAGGAATCACAGTCACCCTGGTTTTGCGGGCCCCCTCTGCCTCTGGGGCAGCATCTACCATTATTACCTCCCCCTCTGCCCTTGGGGAAGGTATCACCCCATGTGTCCTGGAAAAATCTCTGGGATCTTTTGAACCACATCTTTCCACTCTTCTGGCTTTTAGGATAAGGTCTTGAAGGTACAGAAAAATGTACTCCAATGGCAGAGAGAGTTTTTCCTTCCTGCTCGCAACAGGTTAGAGTGTCTTTTACTTTGGGTCCAAAGAGTGAGGAACCATCAAAAGGGTTGTTAGTAAAGGTAGACTTAAAGGGCTCTGCAGAATTGCACAAGCGCATCCAGGAGTGTCTCCTAAGGGAAACTCCGGAACTCGCTGCCCTGCTTGCTCCATCTGCTGCATAGGATATGAGCCTCATGGAGGAGTTGACAATGGAATTTAAGGTAGACAGCTGGGAAGAGACCTTCTCATTCACCCTCGCAGCTAATTAACCTTGTACAGTATCTCCTAGCTCTTTCAGGAGATCTCTTTGTAGCCTTGTAAAGTGGGATAAGTAGTTCAGTGATTGCATTGAGAAAGTCGCTGACGAAAAGATATGCTTCCTGTATCTGTCCATCATTCGAGAGTCTTTATTCAGAGGATGAACAGATGAGGAAGTCTCTAAAAGTTCCATCTTGGTGGCTGCTGCCATCACCATAGCATCGATGGTACCCCCTTAGTTACAAAATCCATGCCCAAAAGAGCTGACAAAAATTTGTTTGGCCTCCAAGGGACTGGTTCCATAGTGTCAGGTGACTACTATGCCTTTCGAATAACTAGGTCCATTAGCTCATGGAAAGGCGGGGACACCCAGGAGGCTGAAGTTTGAAATCCAAAAGCCTTCAGGTACACTGACTCCTCATCAGAAGGGGTGGTGGCCTGCCAACCACCTCTTTGCTTGGGGATCTCTAGAATACCTGTAAATGAGATATCCTCAGAGGACGATCGTGGGGGCCCTTCCGACTCATCGAGGTCAGTGTCTGAAGTGATGGACTCGTCTGGGGAGTCAACATGCTTCCTCTTGCAGGTTCTCTTCCGAGGTGGCTCCTAAGAAGGATATCCTGGGGAGGCCTCAGAGGAGAGGGGTTCACCCATTGGGGGATCCTGAGGCTCTGGATCTATGCTCTCCTGTGGAATTGGTGGTGTGGAGACAGTAGCCAGTGCCTTAGGGGGACGAGTACTGGTATCCTTCTGTGGTTCTGAATGGGTAGACAACACACTCCTCATCAGCTCAAAGGCAGATCCTGCTGGATCCTAAGACTTCCTCGGCTCTGAAGAGACAGAGGAAGGCAGCGGAACCAGCGAGATTGGACCTGAGGCCAATGTGAGAGCCGAGCTAATCCAGGCCGACGCTCCGAGGGGCAGACTCAGCACCGAAGAAGAATTGGGACTGAGAATCCCCCCGGGGCTGACCAGGAAACCCCAGCTCCCAGACTCCCTGGACGGCGCCGAAAGAGTAGGAGCATATGTCGGCTCTGTGAACACCGAAGGGGGTCCTGGAACCGATGGGTCCACAGTAAGTGGTACCAAGCACCCTGGCTCCGAAGGACCAGCTTGGCTCAGAGGAGGAACAATAGTGGGTACAGTAGGCTCCAAGACCAAATGTGTGGGAGCCGAGAATAATTTAGTCAGCACCGACGACTTCAGGAGTCTGCACACCACCTGTTCCATGTTATCATCTGATAAACTCCTGGTGGACCTGGAAGATAAGGATGGAGAATGAGATCTATGAAGGATTGGAGATCTCAACGTCAGAGAAACTGGCAAAATATGCATGGATTGGCTCCGAAGGCTTTGGAGCCAAGGTACCAGGCCTGTCAACCAAAATGACCTATGAAGGCTCCGAGGACTGTGGAGCCGAGGAAGTAGTGGCCTTTGAAATTTTAGGAAGTTTGACTGGTAGCTCTGACTGAGCTGATGTTGCTGGTGAATGTCTTTTCTGAGACTTATCTTTTTTAGAGGAAGGAGATGAAGAAGAGGAAAAAGAACTATGGATGGCTTCCTCAAAAGAAGGCTTTAAGAGGCCTTTGAGAATCAACTTGTTTCTCCTTTCCTGAAGTACTCTAGCACTAAAAGAATGACAAAAGGTGCAGTCTTCTTGGAGATGAATGGTACCAAGGCAATAAACACATATAATATGTCCATCTATGATGGACATTTTTTGTGAGCACTTCTGACATTTTTCTAAAGCCCAAAGGCTTATGTTTTCTCTCTTTTGGGTCTTTGGGTATATTTAAGGTAAGACTCCAAAGGCAACAGCAATGACAACAAGAAAAAATTTAGCTAAGACTAATGAAGCTAATGCTACACCAAAAATTACTACAGGACAAACACAAGGAAAGACAACCACTGGGAAGAAAAATAGAACCTCTAACTCAAACAGTTCTATTTTCTAGACAAGACAATAATACACTACATGCCCTCTAACTTAAATGGGTGAATGGCTCTCTAACTTAAACGAGCTATAAGGAAACTATCCAACAAACAATAACCACTACAAGGGATATCAAAAGAGCCTATAAAGCGATGGCAAAAGCCGTGCTAAAGGGGGAAAAAACTATCACTACCTAACAGAGAGCCAGGAAGGAGGCACAACGAGTAAAATATAATAAGATATTAGCTATATATATAAGCAAATATAACAATTTTAGAAAAAGATAATAGAAAAATTTGACACAACTAAGCCACGGCCTAGATGAGCGCATCCAACCTCGTAAAACGGCAAATGAGATCTGGGGAATTACACCACTGCATTGTGGGATACCTTCTTGCCATGAGCCAAGTTTGAGACTTTCAGCTAAGTATTCGGCTGAGTTGGAGTTGAGAATCAGCTCTGAACCCATCATTGTAAGAATGAAGGTGAGATAGGACAACATAACATCATTTGTTTGGACACTTGGATATAGAATGCATTTAAGACTGCCCTGCATTCCTCAAGGACTTCATTTGCTGAACATAACCCCACCCCAACACACAGATTGTTGTAGAAAGTAATTGCAATTTTTGGTGCTAGCATGTTTAAGCTATCAAAAAAGTTTCTTTATCTAGAGATGGAGAGAGAGAAACAGATACACACAGATTTACAGACAGACAGACAAACAGACACACATTTATGATGGTAGTGTTTGGTGCACATATAAAGGGGTTTACAATAGAACTGGTGTTAACTTTAAGAGAGGGCACATCTGTGAAGGAAAGTACATAAGTTTTCCTCAAGCAAGCAGAGAGGGCTCCATGCAAACAATGCAAGCTGCCAAAAGTGTACAAAATAGAGGATTAATGCTGTTGAAAATGATAGATGCCTGAAGGCAATGGTTAAAATGCATCACCACACACTGGAAGGGAACCCTGTTAATGGGAAAGTAATTCTGCAAGCTATATTGCTGTGTTTGGGAAACTATTCTTCTGTCTCAGGAAAGTGAATTGAGTGTGTGATAACCTCTTTTGAAAGCTGGAGTGAACTGAATGAATTGTACTTTCTGTAAGTTCTGAACTGTTTTTTTTTTTTTTTTTTGGAAAAACGATGTGAGAGTTTGTCATAATGCAGTAACCTGAATTGTGTATGATTATGTATTATTGGAAGTTTTACTCCATGACGTAATTGTAAAATACTCTGATTGTATGTACAGATTATCTTGTAACAGTACAAATTGAGTAAAACAAAAAAGGCAGCTAGCAATGCCAGGTAGTCCATTTAATTTATCAAAAATCCATTTAATGAGCAGTTTCGAAGGAGTCAATGCCCCAACTTCTTCAGACAAAGCAAGACATTGAATTTACATCCTTATATACTTATCAATTAACTTATTCTATTAATTAATTAATCCTTTTCTAATTATTTGCCAAATAATTAAACAAGTAATTAAACGGACTGCTTGGCATTGCTAGCTGCCTTTTTTTGTTTTATACAGATTATCTTGTACCATTCTCGATTTCAAGTTATAAATCCATATCTATTACTGGTTCATGGAGCAAACCAATTATAGACCTGGGTTGGCCTTCTGGATTTATCAATGTTATGAGCAAATAAACAGACTCAAGGGTTTAAAAAAAAAAACATACCCAATGGCATGACTGATGATTCATAAATATTATTCTGCAATAACGATAAAGCTAAAACAAATGTAAACATTTTGTAGCATTAATATCCAGCACACTTATTAAATATTCTTAGAACAGCTTTAACAACATATTGTCATTCTAAATATGTCTTTCTTGAAATAATAAAAACTTAAAATTGAAAGTAACTCTCAGTAAGATTACCCAATGGCTAAGAATATCTTACTAAAATATATGCAATGATAATGCAAACCTGCACTTATATCAAAATGTATTTAGATAAACATAATTTATAAAACAGTAAGTTAATCAAGACATTCTCATACATCAGTGGTTTAATATTATGTCAAGTCAGGAAAACTGTTGTAATAATTTGTAACAAATATTTAAGCTAGACATTTTAATTTAAACCTGGATGAAATAGCAACTGATTTATAATCCATTGTCTTTCCTTTTAGTTCAAAATAGAGTGCCTTCATTCCACTGCATAGTCACTCAATTGTATCAATCCCTATAAAGAAGTAAATAGCTGAAAGGCATTTAATGGCATGCTTATACAGGGCACTTCTTATTCTTTGACAGTGAATATAATTTATATATAGTACAATACTCTGAAAGAATAGAATGTCTATCCTGCATAAAATGCTCTGCATCCACATAGTGCTAAATAAATTATCCAGGTAGCATTGCAAGTAATAAAGTGTCTAATTGCATAATCTTTTGCAGTATTAATAAAACCAAAAAGGAAAAAACGCCAGCACAGGAATAGGCAGACCGTACAACTTTAATAAAACAAAATGAGTGCTTTTGTCTTACACTTCGTAAAACTTCATCAGGTAAATATTCAATTCTGCAAGATCAATATAAATAATAAAAAAAGTCATATGATTCAGTCAGCAGCTAATTAATACTTAAAGCAAAACCTTATAGCATCATAACAATAAGTTAAAATCCTCATAATCTGCTCCCTGGGGGCTGTTATTCACAAATATTGTAATGCTACACTGGGAATATGATTATTTATTTAACCAAGATATATTTAGAGACTCATGTAGATTATATTTGCCTTATTTGGACAACATACTCATTGTGTGGGATAATGATTATGATAAAATAGTCCCATTTCTACAAAATCTTAATGTTAGAACTAATTTTTTGGGAATTTACCTCTGAAGTGGACTTAACAGGATCTCCTACTTAGATGTTTTCTTAGAAAAGGATGTTACAAACAGTAGGTATACATCTCATATTTTCATGAAACCAACTTATTCAAATGAGTCCTTTACTACTGTAGTGCACATCCATATCTGCTAAAGAAAGCAATAGTGAAGGGACAATTAGTTAGAGCTCCTCACGTGGTTTCCCTAGAAACACAGTTTAAAGAAGAGTGTAATTTACTGAAAGATATGTTTCTGAAAAGGGTTACCTGAGAAGAATGTTGGATGAGTTGATTGAGGAGGTCAAAGTTAAAAGAAACAATGGACATTTTCTACCATTGTTAGTTAAGAATATGGAAGAGGGTACTGATGAACCAATCAGGATGACAGGAGAGCATTCATTACTACCTACAGTTTAGAAAGTAGTTTGATTAGGTGGATAATAAATAAGAACTGGAGCATCATGGGGTAGGGCAATACTGTGAAAAATAACATGGGAGAAGAACCTATAATAGTCTACAGGAGAGGACATAATTTAAAAAAAAAAATTTTGATAAAGTACAGGACTACATTACAAAAGGGGCTTATATACATAAATGCAGGCGATGCAAATATTGTCAATGTATCCTCACTGAGTCACAATTTTATGTTTAGGAATGAAGATTGTCATTAAAAGGTAGATTTAACTGTGAAAGTGCTGGATTAGTATATATAGCATTGTGTCAAGAATGCTTGGGATTTTATGTTGGGAAAACCAAAAGGAAATTGAGAGAATGCAGATACAAGCATGCATATGAGATTAGGAATGAAAAAAATACTAATGTACTGTTTAAACATATTCAAGATTTTTCTGAACATAATTTAAAATTTATGGTTCTAGAGCAAGTGAACAAAGATGTTAAGGGTGGACCTTGGCCGATTCACGTAGAAAAAAGACAACTCTACTGACAATTGCAATTGAACACATATAATTGAGCAGGTCTTAATGAACACACCTCCAAAACCTGCCTATTGAAATTGAAGGCTTTACAGGGATAAAGTAGACAAAGGGAAGGTTTATTAACTTGTTGAATAATAGTTTTTATAAATGAGTTATTCAAGTTATGTACATGTGAAAGGGATTTTATTTTAAGGAAACTTGTGTTAGTAAGCAATTTTTAATGAGTAGATGCTAAGGATTTTAATTTATTGTTATGATGCTATAAGGTTTTGCTTTAAGTATTAATCAGCTACTGACTGAATCATGTGACTGTTTTGTACTATTTATATTGGTCTTGGAGAACTGAATACTTATCTGATAAAGTTTTACGAAGTGCAAGATGAAAGCACTCATTTTATTGTAAAAGTTGTACGGCCTGACTATTCCGGTATTAACGTTCGATTTTCCTTATTGGTGTTATAAGTCATAGTTTTGGAGTTTTTACTGTCTGTTTGTTTGTTCCAGAGTATGCTATGTCATAGGGTGGCCATTCCACTTCCCCACCATTATTCCCTGATACTGATACTTTATCTTATATTATCTCAATTTGTTTAGCCTCTTCCATCATATCATTAGCTGCCATAACATAATAATTTTTATCTGCACACCTAAATACTAAATTTTGCCATGCCAAATATAGGTATTGCTAAAACAGTTCATGTGTGTGTATGTAATTTACCACTATAGCCTTTGTTTTATCTTCATTAAAATTATATCAAGAAAAGACCTAAAACTGTCCCAAAATGTCCTCCAACACCAAAATGTTCTTTTCTAGATTTAAGAAATACAAAGTAATATCATTTGCAAATACAGCTTACTTTTCGTAAGTGCCATACCAGTTGCATCCTTTAATTTGTGAGTCCATTATTTTCTTTGCAAATGGCTCTAAATATAAAGCAAATAAGAAATGGAAACATTGTTGCCTAGTTCCTCTGTTCAAACACAACTTGTTGGAGAAGAACCCTTCCTCCGTAATTATTGCCTCTGAATCTTCATATGTCCTCCCAATTCATCTATGGAAAATAAGTGCTTCCATTGCCCTACTCATAAAATGTCAGCTGATTCTCACAGATGCTTTCAATGCATCAAGACCCACAGTGTCTTTTTACTTTCTGCTTCCATCTGTGTCATTATCAGTATGTTAATGCTGTCAAATGTTCGCTTCCCCTCACAAAACCACATTGATCTATATCTATCGATTCTCACAATACCTTTTACATTCTATTAGGTAGTATAGCCTTAATAATTTTATAATAATGGTTTCAATTTTAAAATAGTCTATATATGAAGCAGGGTCTGAATGGTCTTTGCTGTCTTTAGGTAATACTGCCACCAGTGATTTCTTCCAAGATACTGGCACTTCCACGCCCATTAAAATACTATTGATCAAAACTTTCCCAATCTTTATCATTTTCTTCTGTCCCAACTTCCAGTCTTCCACAGGAATACCATCTGTTCTGGGAGGCTTCCCTGTTGGTTTTATTTATTTTTTTAATTTTTTTATTTACTATTTGTTCAGTGGGTACATCCACAACCTGAGCTCCAAGATCAGAAAATAAATCATGGTCTTTCTATCAAAAATATTATGTATGGAGTGAGGACATATAGCAAAATTCAGAGCATAATGGGAGATTCAATACAGACAGAATAAGATTAAAAGATCTCTTCAGAATGCACTGAGAGTAAAAGAGTGAGTGAGTGTGTGAGTGTGTGTGTGTATATATATATATATATATATATATATATATATATATATATATATATATATATATATATATATATATATATATATAAAATGTAAGCTAAGAAATGCATAAAATATAGTGCATGTAATGCATAAACTTCTGAATACATGCAAAATATTTGTGTGTAAAATGCCACATTAAAAGGATGAGAACAGTTTCTTTAATGTGTTCTGTTATTCATGATATATGATTATAAGTTACCTAATCATTGTCATGTTAGCAGTTGCAGGCAGATTCAGTAAAGATATGCTCTTTAAGTGTATCTTTGAAGCTTTTAATGGTTTCTAGATTTTAAATGTCAGTAGATGGGTGGTTCAGGGTAGCAGATCCCAGTTTAGAGAAGGCTGTCTCATCTACAGCAGTTTTAAATGGAAAGTGTAGTAGACAGAAATTGTTGCCTTGTGTACTTCTGAGTACGTAAGGGTTGTTTTGTAAAGGTAGTTTAATTCTTAAAAGGGGTAATGACCATGTTTTCGAACTTTGTAAATTGGAGTACGTAGAAGAAAAGTGGCCCTACGAGGCACTGAAAGCCAACTGGAACTTTTTAGCAAATGGCAGAGGTGGAGCTGGGAGTGCACAAATAGAATTAATCTGCAGATTTTATTCTTAACAATCTGTATTCTGTGAGTATTGTGGGCTCCATGTTGTGACTGATTATATATCATATTTTTTACCTCATCTTTTCCTATTTTAGTTGTTATCGTTGAAGCCATCACACAAATCAGAACTCCAAACACCAACAGTAAACACCAAACAAATTTATTAGAATAAGCAATGCATACATAAGATCAAGCCATTACCCATTTACATAGCAGTCACATGTTATGAGTAACCATTCAACACTCAGAAGAGATTTAACAACTCTCATCTTAAAATACTTTAAAATTCATAAAACTGTAGAAATGCAGCCAGGACATTAATTTGAAATTGAGTGCTTACTACATGACATTAATGCCTAGTTTCTTCACGGATATGGAAAAGGAGTTGCTTGGTGAAACTGTATTATTTGAAAGTAAAATTGTAAATATTTCTTGCTTTCAGGAGAATAATTATTTTTATGAGATGTTTGAAAGTTTAACTGTCTTTGAACAAAGATTATAACAGACTAAAATGTGAAAACTGATTAATGATGTAAATGACTGTAATAAAGGGAATATCATTTTGTGGACAAGAGATGATATGAGAAGGCTCTGGAAGGACAGGTTGGCAGTTCTATCTATGATTTAGATCTTATTGAAATGCCTGTTTGCTTAAACAAAATCAGGTTTGAGATGAACCCATAAGAATTGGTAGGTGTGTTGAGCGGTGCCATGAGGAGGAGCCGAGAAACAGTAGTGAAGGCCTGCAAACGGAACATTCAACAGTTAAGTTCCCTGTCTGATCTTCAGTTTATACCTACTGGTAGTAATACATTCACTGAAGCTATGTCTGACTTGAGAATGTTCACAAGGAACTTGAATTTAAAATTGTTATTTCAGAATAATGCTGCGAATGTAAGCTATTCTTGTAGATGGTTAAATGTATTTGTACCTGTTAGTTAACCTGTTATAACAGTGTTTCAAAATATATGTGAAAAACAGATATGGGAATTATATGATGAGCCAGATACTTCTAAGTGAGTTTGATTCATTAGTTAAGTTACGTAATAATCCAGAAATTATAATTAAGTAAGCTTGTAAACATGGAATGATAGTAATAATGAATAGGATAGAATATTTAAAATCTATGGAAAAAAATTAATGAGACTGCTGTAATTGTGGAAGTATATAAAACTTTTTTATGAATAATATTGTATTTTCTGTGGCAAATGTATTTGGTTTGCAAGCTCAAAATGATATTTCTCTGGACTTGTATAATTATATGCTTGCTGCACACCCAAACATACAAATTTTATATGGTTTACCTAAAATTCATAAAGATTTGTTACAACACCCCATGCAACCTATTGTGTTAGGAAAAGGCTGGGTCACTGAAACAATTTCTTTGTTCTTAGAAGATGTTTTCAAACCATATTTAAAATATGTTAATACTGGATAATAATGAAATTTTGAAGATTTTGTATGATTGATATATGAGTACAGAAGAGAGAAAGTTTGTTAGTAACACCAGATATCAACTCTTTAAATATAGTGATACCAAATCAATATGAAGTTCAAGTGGTTAGGGAACATCTTTGTAAAAATACTGCTCTTGCAGAGAGAAATATTAAAATAGTTGTCTTTTATTAGAAACATTTTTGGATAGTAACATATTTATGTTTAAGGAGCAGTTATATCACCAAACCTCAGGAGTGGCAGTGGGTACCTCTGCAGCAAATATATATGCCAGTATAACCCTTAATGTGCGGAAGGAAAAGTATATTTATGATAGGTTGGTAGTCTACACAGATAGTGTTATGTTTTATAAATGTTCTGTAGATCATATATTCCTTGTTTGGAAAAGTGATGAAGTAAACTTGAAAGAATTTGTGCAATTTTTGGGTAACACCATTAGCTTTTTTAAAATTTAAACTTAACTTCTCACAAATTGAAATTAATTTTTTAGATTTAGTAATTAAAAAAGAAGGAAGTAATTTGTCGACTAAAATATTTAGAAAAGAGGTACAAGCAAATAGATATTTACAAAAACGAAGCATGCACCCTAGGCACATGTACAGGGGCATCGTTACATGTCAGTTTTTAAGAGCTGGTAGATTAACAACAGAAGAAGAGACTTTTATGATGCAAATGAGGGAGATGAAGGGTGAGTTTGAAGAAAGAACATATGAGTATTATATTTTAACTGAAGCAATAGAATATGCTACTAGAGAAAGACAAGATTGAGTGAGACCTTATTTTTCAGATAATAGGGATGAAGAAATAGAATACAATGTCTAATACAATATACCTCAAAGAATAGTGGAGTTATGGATATTGTTAAAAACAACTGAACAATTTTGAATGCCATGACAGAACTAAAAAGATTGATAGATGAAAAACCTGAGTTTGCTTATAAATTGTAAAAATGTAAAACATTTATGTTACAGATCTGTGTCCAAAGAAAAGTAGTACAGTTGTTAGTAAAAGGCCCTTGTTATAATTGTTCATTTTGTAAGTATATCTTAAGTAATGCTGATTTTATTCATCCTGTGAGTAATAAAATATACAAATTTAGTTGTTTTGTCACATGCAATACTGAAAATATAGTTTATCAAGCAGTCTGTAATATTTGCCCTAAGATATGTATATATATATATATATATATATATATATATATGTGTGTAGTTGATATAAAAAGTGTACACACCCCTGCTAAAATGACAGTTTTTTGTAATATAAAAAAATGAGGCCACAGTAAATCAGTTCAAAACTTTTCCCAACTTTAATGTAACCTATAACCCGTACAATTCAATTAAAAAACAAGCAAATCTGTTAGGGAAAAAGTATAAAAAAATAAAAAATGTACAGTAAGCTGGTTTCATAAGTGTGCATACCCTTAAACTAATACTTTGTTGAAGCACATTTTGATTTAATTACAGCATTCAGTCTTCTTGGGTACACACCTGCCATCAGTTAAAGAGACTCTTATTAACCCCAAATAAAGTTCAGCTGTCCTAGTAGGATTTTCCTGACATTTACTCAGTTGCCTGTTACAGCAAAAGCCATGGTTTGCAGAGAGCTTACAAAGCATCAAAGGGATCTCATTGTTGAAAGGTATCAGTCAGGAGAAGGGTACAAAAGAATTTCCACTGCATTGGATATACCATGGAACACAGTGAAGACTGTCATCAAAAAGTGGAGAAAATATTGGACAATAGTAACGTTGCAAAGAACTGGACGTACCTCCAACATTGATGAAAAGACACTTGTAGCAGCAAAAACTGTCAGGATACACCACGAGAATAAATCGTAAAAACTTCTTTATTCACATAAAAAACGGATAAGCGCTTTCACATGCTCAACGCATGCTTCATCAGATCAATTAAACTAGATATTCAACTTCCTTTTATACATAAAATTCACCAATCATATCCTCTAGCTTAATTGGTAATTAAATAATTTGTTAAACACTCCAATGTTTGTAACCAATCTATTTCCCATTTCAGCTATGAGTCTTAAAGCAGCATATATTATTTACATTCATTCAAATAAATAACATCGGATCTAGCGCTCACTTCTTGTGTGTATGTAAAGATTATTAAAAACATATTTATATGTATGATATATACTTATAATAAAAACTGTTAAAACTTTCATAAAACCTTGTTTGTAACATTTTAAAATCCATCTACAATGTGCTAGCATCAAATCTCGTGAGCAACAGCGAAACAAATCCCAAGAGCGACTTAGAGACAAATACACTAACTGCATTAGTAAAACGTCATTCCACCTTTTCACCATGAAGCATCAATCCCTTTCAAAAGATTAACCTAAGCACAGTGTTTAAAGCATTGTTAAATAAAATAGATAAATAAATATAATCAAAGCCAACCTCATTCCGTTGACCTCTTAATATTCTGACTGCGGGCATATTTCATAAATCTCACTTCTCGCCTCGCTTTACTGAGAGCAACTACTTGAGCGAGAGATAACTATGTCAATAAATTCCTATTTAGTTTATAATGCATGATGTATTTGATGTATTTAAAGTGCTTAATATATTCAAATGTTCAACGCATTCTCTACTGCATTAACAGACTGGCTGACTGTTTACCTATAGTACGCTTCAACCCGTCATATGACGTTGGTCGTCATGCGACACTAATTTAAATATACGTCATTACGAAAACATCTCAGATGCATATACATGACTCTTAGTAAATTGTAAAATGTTTACATATAAACTCAAGACCTGTACAGCATTCGTTAGTTATATATAAGCTCGCTTAAATTTAAGAAAATCATCAGTTAAATCCTGCCAGATATAAATGCAAAAAAATAATGGAATGTCTGTCAAATTTTACAACTAAACAAAATTAAATTACAAATATATAAATTCATCACTGCCTAGTTTTAAAACAGTTGCTATTCATTGGTGGCTAACAATTCTTATGGTTAGAATTGAGAGTTTGTGATAATTTTGAGTCAGAATTAATTCAAAATAATATATTATAATATGATTTAATAAGAATATACATATATGAATATATAAATATATGTGACTAAGATTAAAACTGTAGCTATAAGTTAAAAATATAAACTTATAATAAAACCTCATTATAAACAGATTTATAATTAATTCCACTCAATTTATTCAGCCCACAAATTATTTCGCCCACAAATTATTTTTCAAAGTCTGATTACCAACCACTAATTAATAAAAATAAAAAATGTACAATAAGCTGTTTGCATAAGTGTGCACACCCTTAAACTAATACTTTGTTGAAGCACCTTTTGATTTAATTTCAGCATTCAGTCTTCTTGGGTACACACCTGCCATCAGTTAAAGAGACTCTTATTAACCCCAAATAAAGTTCAGCTGTCCTAGTAGGATTTTCCTGACATTTACTCAGTTGCCTGTTACAGCAAAAGCCATGGTTTGCAGAGAGCTTACAAAGCATCAAATGGATCTCATTGTTGAAAGGTATCAGTCAGGAGAAGGGTACAAAAGAATTTCCACTGCATTGGATATACCATGGAACACAGTGAAGACTGTCATCAAAAAGTGGAGAAAATATTGGACAATAGTAACGTTGCAAAGAACTGGACGTACCTCCAACATTGATGAAAAGACAAGATGAAAACTGGCCAGGGAGTCTGCCAAGAGAACTACAGCAAAACTGAAGGAACTACAGGAATTTCTGGCAAGTACTGCTTGTGTGCTACATGTGACAACAATCTCCCATATTCTTCATAGATCTGGGCTGTGCGGTAGGGTTGCAAGACAGAAGACTTTTCTTACACAGAAAAACATCCAGGCATGGCTAAAATTTGGAAAACAATACATCAGGTCTTCCAAAAGCATGTGTTATGGTCTGATGAGACCAAGGTTGAACTTTTTGGCCAGAATTCCAAATGGTACGTTTGGCACAAGAACAATGCTTTGTTTTACCAAAAAGAACATCATCCCCATGGTGAAGCATGGTAGTGGCAGTATCATGCTTTGGGGTTGCTTTTCTTCAGCTGGAGCTGGGGCTTTAGTCAAGGTGGAGGAAATTATGAACAGTTCCAAATATCAGTCACTTTTGGCCCAAAACCTCCAGGTGTCTGCTAGAAAGGTGAAGAGGAATTTCACCTTTCAAGACAACAATGACCCCAAGAATACATCCAGATCAACAAAAGAATAGCTTCACCTGAATAAAATTAAAGTTTTGGAATGGCCCAGCCAGAGCCCAGACCTAAATCCAATAGAAAATCTGTGGGGTGACCTGAAGAGGGCTGTACACAAGAGATGCCTTTGCAATCTGACAGATTTGAAGCACTTTTGCAAGGAAGGGTGGGCAAATATTGCCAAGTCAAGATGTGCCATGCGGATAGACTCCTACCCAAGAAGACTATATGCTGTAATTAAATCAAAAGGTGCTTCAACAAAGTATTAGTTTAAGGGTGTGCACACTTATGCAAACAGCTTATTGTACATTTTTTATTTTTATTAATATTTTCCCTTAACAGATTTGTTTGTTTTTCAATTGAATTGTACAGGTTATAAGTTACATTAAAGGTGGGAAAGGTTTTGAAATGATTTAATGTGTTCTTATTTTTTATATCAGACAAACCTGACATTTTAACAGGGGTGTGTACACTTTTTATATCCACTGTATATATATATATATATATATATATATATATATATATATATATATATATATATGTGTGTGTGTGTGTGTGTGTGTGTGTGTGTGTGTGTATATATATATATATATATATATATATATATATATATATATATATATATATATATATATATATATATATATATATATATATATATATATATATAATATATATATATATATTATATATATATATGGGAGCTGTTTATAACCTTGAAATACTGAAATGTCGAATTTCAGTATCTCGAGACTATAAACCCGAATGTTTAAAATAACGAAAGTTCATAATCAAATTTGCGGTTATGGCCTTACACTATGTGATGTCCGGGATTGTGTGTTTATGGTGCAAGGTGCCATGTGTGGATCTAGGTGTTTTGTAAAGTAAGTGAATGTTTTGTAAGGGATTTGAGTGGGTGTTAGAGTGTGTTTGAGTGTGCTGATATGTTTGATGTGTGTGTGAAGGAGAATGTGTGTGTGTGAGTTTGCTTTTGTTTCCTGTTTGTGCAATCTTGGAGTTAGGATATATAAGTATAAGTAGGGGGGGATGGGGGCACAGCCCCCCACATGGGGGATGCAGGGGGGCTTGCCCCCCCTGCTTACGTGTGCATGAGTTGTGTATGTGTGTAATTTTTGTTTATGTTGTGATGTGGGTGTTATGGTGTATATATGTAAGGTGTAGTGTATGCGGTTTGTTCAGTGTTTTGAATTTCGCGGTTTTGGGCTCTGGGTTTTGTAGTTTCGGTGTTTTGTGGCTTCAGTTTCATAGATTCGAAATACTGAAATTCAATGTTTCAGTATTTTGAGATTATGAAGTGAATCCCTATATATATACATATATATATATATATATATATATATATATATATATATATATTAGAAAAAATGGGTGCGCAACATATTTTTAAATTTAGATTAATGTAGAGAATTATGTCTGCTATAGGAGGGGAGATGTATTTGAAATGGAGATTGCAGAATATAGTTGGATCATTAAACTGAAAGCTGACAGAAGACCAGGTTTGAACTCTTCTGTCAGCATAAAATCATTACTTAATAAGTAACAAATGAGTTTGAAAAAATGACTATGTGATCTTGAAATGATTACTATAATGAATTGTGTTATGTGTACATTGGATATGTTATTGATTTTATGTCCTGACTATATTTTTTTAGTTTTATGCATTTTAAAGTATTTTAATTAGATATTAACTGAATTTGTTACCCATAACATGTGACTATTATTTAAATGAATAATGGCTTGACTTTATGCATGCGTTGAGAAAGGGCGAGAGCCTGAAAGCTTTGCTTATTCTAATAAATTTGTTTAGTGTTTGAAGTTGGTGTCTAGAGTTCTGATTTGTGTTGGATTCATTGGACTGTTTTATTGTTGACGTCCACTTTACAATTTCAATCTGTTGTTGACCATTATTAATTATTGAGGCAGCTTTAGAGGATAACTACCTTGATATAATCAAGTCTTCCTTGAATATTTTCACTTGTGCTTTTTCTTGGTTTCTACATGCCTTTGATTAATACAGATTTTCATAAAACTTCTGAAATATCTGTAATACATATGGAGGGTCTGTGGTTACTTGTCTTGTCATAGTTTAATGACAATCTTTTCTACTTTCTGTTGCCTGAGCTGTGGTGCAAAACATTTTTTTTTCCTTTGGAGTTGATATAAAATTGTTGCTTAACAGCTTTTCTAAACTCATGCATATTATCTAAACCTTCTCTTATTTTCCCTTTAGTATTTTGCAGTTGCTTCGCTTCTTCTGTGAGGTTCCCTTTAATTTTGAAGTACTTCCCCCTTTATCAACCCATCTAAATAATTCCTACTGCTTTTTCCACTGTTTTAAACTCATTTTTTCTTGTTATTCCACTGACTAGCTATACTTCATGAAGAAGTTTCTATCTTCTTGAATAACTCATGAATAATTTCTACTACCCATTTCTTAAATTCCTCTGTTTTTGATAGGTAAGAGGGGAAAGTGGCAGTGTTTCAGTTTTACTTCATTACCTTGCATTTTTATCTTAGCTTTTTTTAATGCTTCATGATGTCAGTTAGTGTCAAAGCTTTCAATTAACTAAACATGCTCTTGTGAAATATAATTTCTATCCAGCCTAGCCCAGTTGTGTTGTATGTTGGAGAATAATATGTAAATTCTAAGTTCCAAATACTGAATTCACATCTTTCACACCAAATATTCTCAGATATTTCATCAGAAATCTACTCTTTTATTTTGTCTCCCATGGTCCCCACAATACATCCTTATTTCCAACCAAGTTCCATTCCTCACCCATAAAAATGTTCACTGCTGAAAACTGAATAATTTCCCCCCAATTATTCTTGATAGGATCGTAGGAACTTACTAGGCTATTGGCCCTGAGGCCCTTACAAGCCTAGCCAAGAATATAGCCCATGTTCTGAAAAGTCAGCACCAGATGCCCCTGTTTAGCAGGGCAGTTTTTCATGGAATATAAAAACATATCAGTATAATCCTTCTCCCCTGCCAGTAACTCTCTTCCAGCCACAAATCTACCACTGTTGTATATTTTACATGGCTTATCACTACTGGAGCCCTCTAACAAGAGGAGTATCACACTCATTTTCCTTTGTTCTTGATATTTTTATGAATGTCCACCCTTAAATCCCTTTTTTGTCATTAAATTCACATGCTAATCTTTATAAAAATGTCACCTGCAACATTGCTATTTGCACCTTTCATTTCTTTCAATGCCCTTTGCTTTTTGTCTATAGATGTAAGGCCCTTTACATTCCATGATAATATGAACAGAGTACCCATTATGATAGAAAGCTGTTATTCCTTCCTACTACATGACAGCTGATTTTAATATGTGTTTCCAGCTTTTAGCTTACATGCACAGGTTAATGTTTGGTAGGCTGAATTGTTAGGCTCATAGGTGATTACTAGGATAATGACCCCATGACCTTTTTTAAGCCTAGCCATGCTCTACAAGACCCTATACCTTCTGTCTGTGAGATAAACACTTTAACTGTTATGCCAACCTAGTTGCTTCTTGTCATCTCCGTTTGAACTTCTGTCACATGTTTCAGACCTTTTTACTTCACTCAAACAAAAAACTAAACAGATTTTCAAACTCCCCCAAGGTTATCCATGCTAAAGCATGTGTTAGTGCTCCTACTTACATTGACATTGATTGCTGTCTTTTCTTATCCATACTGTCTTCCCAGAGGAAAAGCAGTCTGCATGCTTTCAGTAATCATTAACTTGTAGTACTGAGATAAAATGCACTGGCTATACCTTTAAATAAATAACGTAAATGTGCACGGTTACACTAAATGCATTAAAGAACTAAAGCTACTGAGGGGATGGCCATTTGTATATCTTGTTCACTTCCCACAATTTCAGATTTTATTTATTTTTCACTGAACTACTTGGCAATGTACATTTAAATGCTGGTTATACTGTGCTGAGAGAAATGTACAAAATGTCTGAGGTACAGATGCTGACCTGCAGAAAATTAATTTGCAAGTAAAAGCAGTTGCTAATCAGAGAGAAAAAACTGCAATTTTGCAGATGCACGGAATAATATTTGTAAATTTCACTCAGAGCATACTGTGCACACTTCTCATGGTTAATTGCTTGCACCTGTATTTTCTTGTCTAATGGAAACAAGTAGCCAATGACTTGGCAAATACAATAAAAATACTATTCTATACCTTTCATTATTTTTGTTTAATTTTTCAAACCTAATTGCTTAAAAGAAACCTTGCCCATAACATACATCAATCTTTATGTTACATTAATCTAGATAGCCACTCTTGTAAAAACTGGGAAGACCTTTATTTTAATTCTTCATATAACATGATGAGTACAATTTGACATTCCCCACCCCAGCAGCACAGGATCAGAAGCACTGGCAATAACATTATTTACTTATTCATTGAATGATTGACATGTTTTACCAGGAAAGTCTGAGTAGGCAGAATTGTCTTTTTCAGTGAAGGTCTGGGTAGAAAAGCTACTTGACAGTTAAGATTACTAAGAGATGTATTAATATATGGAATGAAAAACAAGTATTACATAGATATGTACAAAATAATAAAGAAGTATATGCACATTATGAAGCTGAACTTTGGTAAGGAGTACAGTCATTGCAGTAGTCTAGAGATTAGCATAGGTTGAAATTCGGAAGCTAAAATTATAGCAGGAACATTTGGCCTGAGATTATAAATACAGTTAATAACATCAGTTTGAAGGACATCGGTGTGAATAAAGAGCAAGCATTTGTGAATATAAAACACAGCAAGAGTTTGACATATTACTTTTTTATCAAGGATATTATGCTGGAAAGGAAAGTGATGGCAGTATATTGAAAGAGTGCATGTATGTAAAATATGTGGTTATTTAAATGGTGTGGGTCGAAATAGTTAATAGGGACAAAGTTAACAAGGACAGGATAGAAGGGAGTTTGAGAATGTGAAAGTGAGGAAAGGTATATCTTTGTGATAATTTGCCAAACCCAATATTCATAGGATCATAGGAGTTTACTAGACCCGTAGATTATTTTAAGCCTAGCCATTTCATCCCAGTGTAATACCATAGATACTCTAGTCAGTACCCAGGATTGTATTTATTAATGACTGCCCATGTCCAGGAAGGTTGTGGGTGCTATCCCTGGTAAGAATTTATGGTGTCTGATCCACTCGTCCAGGTTCCTTTTGAACAGTGTCATAGAGGTGCTCTGCTTTATATGAATTGGCAGCTTATTCCAAAGATGCGGCAGTCAATAAAAGACAAATCTGTCCCTCCAGCACATCCTATTCAAGTTGCAGACGAAATTTAGGTCCCTGGAATGGGTAGCTTTAGTCCTTTTTGATTTATGGATAAGCAGTAAATTTATTAGGTGTGGGTCGAAGCTTGCTCTGTAAGTCAGGCTTACGTCTCCCCTAAGAAGTCTATGTGATACTGAGTATAGTGACGGGACTTTAGTCAGTCTGTATAAGGCACATGATGGAGTCCCTCGATCGTCTTAGTTAGAAACCTCTGAATTCTCTCCAATTGCTGTAGGTGCGTTGTACGGTACATGCCGAAAGAGGTGTTGTACTCAATTATGGGCCTGATTAGTGAAGAGTATAGAGGGGTTATAACCTCCTTTGCTCTAGAGGCAATGCCTTTGCTAATCAAGTGTGCTATGTAGAAAGCCTTCATTACTACAATAGACAAATACACAAAATGTAGTGAACATAGGCTTCCTATCATGGAGAAGTGCTGATAAATGTAAGAGGTACAGGTTGGGAGATGAGGTATAGTGTGTGAAATATAGTGAGGTTTTTAAACAGGAATGGCACAAAGTCAAAGCTCTGAGATAGCTAGAAATTGTCTTAGTGCTGCCTTAAAGGTTTGCAGGTTGCTGATTGACCTAAATCTAGTAGGAAGTGAGTTCCATGTCTTATCTACAGAATACGAGTACAGGATGTTTCCATCAGATTTTTAGCTCTGCTGGTATAGAGCAGTTTTTTATCACTGGATCAAAGAGATATTATAGGGTAGTTCTGAGAGCTGGGCAAGCTAAAGTTTTATGATGTGAAGTTGTTCTATCTCCCCGTTCATTCTTACAGATGGGTTTGGAGCCGATAATCGGCTCTGAGTCGACCAACTACAAAGCTCGAGGTCTTCAAACAGCTTGCGGCCAAGTCCCTATCCCATGATGCACCTTGAGTTACCCCAGATCTAGTGTGCCTCTGCAACAGGTCATTGGTTTCTTCACAGCTCGGGCCAGTATAGTTTTCTTCTTTGAGAAAAGTTTTTTTCTTTATATATATTTCAACGTAGCTTAAGTTTCCTTTCAAAGTATTTCTTTAGAACTACCAAAAAGTACTATTTAGCTTAACTTTCTATAGTATTTCATAGCCTTCGTTTATTAAGGCTTTAGAAATTCCTTTCCCCTTTTTCTGGTGTGCCTTTTTACAGTTTAAAAGTATTAATAACAGTGTTTAACAGCGGTAGCGTTGTTGCCTCACAGCAAGAGGTTCTCCTGTTCGATTCTCGGCTGGAGTGCCTTCTGTGTGGAGTCTGCATGTCCTCCCCACGGTCGAGTGGCCTCTGAAAGACATGCATGAATAGGCGTGCCTTTGCTGAAGGTTGGGCATCAGGCTGGCAATTCAGCACCATAAAAATCGACTGCCAATTATTAGCGGACCGGAGCTCTGATGTGGCGACCCCTAATCAGGAAAAGCCGAAAAGATAAACAACTAGATTAGAATATGTATAGTAGGTATTTAGTAGTTTATAGCTTATAAGAGTGTGTTGTTACAGTTAATAATTAGATTCTATTTAGTGTTATAGAGAGCAGTTGTTTTAAGAGCTGCTTATACCTTAAAATACTAGTGTGTAGTTTGGACTTGTTGAACACTTGTGTGTGTGATTTTAATATCTTTATTAATAGTTGTTTCTTGTGTGCATTTAAAATTTGCTTATTATGGCTGATCAGGAGAAAGAAAAACTACCCAAGTCTGGGTTTAAAAAATGTCCAAAGTGTGGACAGAAAATGTCTGTGACTGATGGTCATGTCAATTGTGTTTACTGTTTGGGTGCCCTGCACTTACAAGAGAGTTGTTCCATCTGCCATTTATTTAGTAGCAGGGTCCTGCATGAAAGAAAAATTAAGTTAATTGACAGAGGACTTGTAAAATCATCTTTTCAGGAAGATTAAGACGACCATGATAACGCTGGTAAATCCCCAAAATCTTCTAAGTCCTCTAAGTCTTCTTCTTTAGAGCACAGAGTTTCGGATCCCACAACATCTAAAAAGACATCAACATCATAGGTTCATACTAGGCTTTCTGCCCTAGGGCATTTATAAGCCTAGCCCAGAGTTTTGTGGCTTTCGCCACCCCTTTAGTTTGGAGGATACTATGCCCATTATTTTGCTGTGCCTCTGTCAAGCAGTGACACCGAGGTTATCCCTGGGGTATACCTGCGATCTCCCATCCATTGGTCAAGATTTCTCTTGAACAAGGCCAGCGAGGTGCTCTGCCTCACATGTACCGGGATTTTGTTCCACAGCAAAGGGAGTCTCTGGGTGATGAATCTGTCCCTCCAGCACATCCTACTGATAGCTGTGTTGAAGTTTAAGTCTCTTGCCCTTGTAGTTCTGATGGATTTAGTTTTTTTTGAGGTGAAGCATGTTCATTAATTCCGGGTTGGACATGGCCTTGTATGTCAAGCACAGGTCACCTCTGAGCAGATGGTAAGCGACTGAATAGAGCTGGAGTTCCTTCAGTCGGGCAGCATAAGACATATTTTTGAGACCCTTTATCCTTTTGGTGAGTAACTTTTGGGGCCTTTCCAATTGCTGCAGGTGTCGAGTCAGATACATTCCGAATGGGGCATTGTACTCAATCATTGGTCTGATGAGTGATGAGTACAGGGGAACGATGACCTCCCTTGATCTAGATGTGAATCCCTTCATGATCAGGTGGGCAATGTAGAAGGTCTTTTTAACTACTTTGGCAACGTGAGTGTCAAACGAAAGGTTACTGTCAACCTGGGTACCCAGATCCCTGATAACCTCTTCTGTGCTTAGTGGATTGCCACCCATGTGGTAACTAGGGGTAACCTTGTTTTTCCCGAAGGGTATGACTATGCATTTTTTGGTGTTTAACTTTAGGCCATGGTTCTGGCACCAGTTATCCATTTCTATGAGACCCTTCTGAAGGATGTCTGTGTCAGATGGGTTTTCAACTATGGTGCCCAGTTTGCAGTCATCTGCAAACTTTGTCAGCCATAATCCTCCTGTGTTTGCTTGTACTTCTGAAAAGTAGATGCCGAACAAAAGTGGGCCCAGGACTGAGCCCTGTGGGACACCACTTGTGATAGGCTTGGAGTCTGACATGGCGCCAGCAACTCTGACCCTGTGGGTTCTGTCTCTTAACCAGTTTGCAACCCATCTAGTGATGTATGGGTTTACATTTAAGCTGGTGAGTTTTTCAATGATTCCCGAGTGGGGTATTGTGTCGAAAGCCTTTGCCAGGTCAAGGTAGGCTGTGTGGACTGCCTTGCCCTCGTCAATGGCCTTGGTGACTGTTTCGAAGAAGTCGACCAAGTTTAAAAGGCATGAGCTGCCCTTGACAAAGCCAAACTGGGTTGGATCCAAAGTCTGCAAGTCCCCTATGTCTTTATTTATGAGTTCCATTATGATCCTCTCCATAGCTTTGCAGACCAGGCTTGTCAAGCTGATGGGACGGTAGTTTCCGGGGTCGGTGGAGGCACCTCCTTTATGAAGTGGGACCATCGTTGCCGTACGCCACTCCTTGGGTACGTATCCTGAGGTGAGGCTAAGATTAAACAGCTGCGCTAGCTGTGGGTTTAATTCCTCATTGAGTACGTGGAGCACACAACCGGGGACACCATCTGGTCCCATGGATGCTGTGTTTTTCGCCTCGGAGAGAGCAGTTCTCACCTGAGCATTTGAGATGTTTGGGGGACTACAATCCTCTGGTATAGATATCTCTCCTTTTGGGGGGGAGGGGGGGGGGGAATTTGCACTGAACCTGTCAGCCAGTATGTTGGCAATGTCTGTAGGTTCAGTGATTTTTACGTCATTTTGAACTAATTCTGAGCATATCTGGGAGTTTCCTCCCAGGTTTCTAACATAGCTAAAAAAGGCCTTATGATTGTCTTTTGAGTCCTTAGTGATTTTTCTCTCAAAATTTGCCTTGGATGCTTTTATGAGAGATCTCAGTTTTTTACTTATAATGATCAGGGGTGTCTTCCCTTTTGCGGATTTTGCTCTATCTTGTAGTAGCTTTTTCCTTTTGTTGTAAAACTTGTTTATGGCTGGGGTCCACCAGACTGGACGCTTGCCTTTGGTACAAAGAGTCTTTGTTTTGTTTGGGATTGCCTGGTCCATGCAGTCCTGGAGGTGCTGGTAGAAGGCATTTGTAAGTGATTCAGCGGTTTGAGTAATGGTTTCCGCTGGCTCGGGGGCCTTGAAAGAGACCACACCAGTCTTTAGGAGTGTGAAGTCGGCTTTTGAGAAGTTCTTCACTGTGGTCTTTTTTATCTGGGGTGGGGGCGGGATGTGGACTTCCAGTGAGATTAGTTTATGATCTGATCTCAACAATGATGGGTATACTTCTGGTGTTGAACATTGTGATCCCATGTTTGTGATGATGAGATCTAGTATGTTTTCTCCTCTTGTGGGGATGGTGACTAGTTGTTCCATGGCATTTGAGTTTATGAACTCTAGGAACCTTTGGGCTAGAGTGTTGGGGCTTGAGTAGTGATCCCAGTCTATATTTGGATAGTTGAAATCACCCAGTATGATGGTGTTTGGAGATATATTTATCCCCTCCAGTGTTTTCAGGAAAGCTGTGTGAGGTTCCTGAGTTTGAGAGGGTGGCCTGTAACAGGCTACAAACTGCAGTGCAGTCTTGCCTATGGTTAATTGCACCTGGATGGTTTCCGATGCATCGTGCGTTGCTACCAACCTTGAGGTGAGGGTGTCCTTGATGAATATGGACACCCCCCCCTCCTTTCTTGATGTTGTCCGGATTTTGGGGCCGGAACGCATGATATGGGGTAAAACCTGATAGTGCTGGGGTGCTCTCAGGAGCCTTGAACCAGGTTTCAGTCACAGCACAGACATCGATGTTCTCCATACTGAGAAGGGCTTCTAGTGCGTGCATCTTGAGGTTGAGACTTCTGGCATTGAGCAGCATTACCCTGAGTTTTTTTCCTTTTTTGTGTTCTAGGGTGGTAGGTTTAGAATTTGAGCCCTGCCTAAAAAAGGCACAATGGGGGTGGCAAGAGCCTTTGCCAAAATCTGGAAGCCCAGGGGTGACAGGTGCAAGCCGTCCCTTTTGAAGCAGCATGGCTTGTCCAGCATGTCATCCCAGGCAGACAGACATTGGATCCCCTTTGAATGACACCATAGTTTAAGCCAATTATTAAAGCTGATCATCTTGTCTTCGTATTGTGGCATCATTCTTGGTGAAGGTAGGATACTGCTCAAGGTCAGGGTCATACCTGCCTGGGCTACATAATCAGAGAGCTCCTCTATGTCTCTTTTCATGTAGTCCAGGGAGGTACATCTCAGGTCGTTCACACCAGCATGGACAATGACTGAGTCATACTTGTACCTGCAGTTGAGTGACCTGAGTGCTTGCATTATGTGGTGGATTCTAGCACCCGATAGGCAGCTTACTGTGACCTTCTCCTTACTCAGTCTGGTGAGCGGGACGTCAGTGTGTCTGACTATGGAGTCACCTATGACGAGTGTGTCTGGCATTGTGTTTGGCCTTAAGGGCTGTGACTGTTTGGCACACTGACTCTGTGGTCTATGTGTTGCATGTGCTGTGCCCTGTGGAGGCAGTTGTTTGGGTGTCTGCTTTGGTGGCCTCTGCTGTTTTGGTAGATTTTTGATCAGAGCCTCCGAGTATGTCTTTGTGTGTTTATGTGTATGATTTGAAGTTGTGATAGTGCTATGTGAGACTGGATTTGTGGTGTGTGTGGTTACCTTCTCCTCCTGTCTGGTCTTGCCAGTCCTATGTTGAGAGAGCCCAGCCTCCAGTTTGGCTATATATTTGCATCTCTCGCATGTATTTGTGTTTTGTGGGAGAAGGAGAGGGTTGTCAGTGTACATGAGGCAATTGTAACATTGCCTCAATATTCCCAGATTCACCAGCTGAGCAGGAGAGGACACTAGCAACTGATCCATCGCCATGCTAGAAGGAATAGACAAAAACTTTATGTAGATGAGTTTGAAAGAGACTTCGGGGGATGTGGTGTTTTTTGGCTGGTGGGGTACTATGTATAATAAAAAGTGCTATATCAGAGTAAAAGTACTTTAGGAGCAAGTGCTAGGCTTTACAGATAGAGAATAGTCTACTTGGGAATCAAGTAGAGCTGAACTTTTTAGTTAGAGAATAGGCTGGTTAGATTAGCAGTACAGTTCAAGAAGAGCTGTTCTAAGGGAAAAAAATGAAGATTGGACTTTAGGTAGCTTGAATAGTTTAACCTTGATTAACCGCCGCTGCTCTTGTGTGCTCCTGTGGCAACTCCGCGCTAAATCGCGCTAAAGCACGCTAAAGCGTGCTTTATAGCAGGGGGCTGGAAAAGGCAGGAAATGACCCAAAATGGCCAATGAACTACAAGTTACTGACTTAAACCACTCCTCTGAGGACAAACAGGCAGCTCAGTACTCCCCACTCTCACTGGTGAGTAAAGAAACTTCCCCCTGACCAAACAAGGAGAATGGAGAAGTACAGGAACCAAGACAAAGCCCAGGGATCAGCAAAATCTGATCACTGGAACAAACTAATCAGGAAAGTATGGAAAACAAGAATATTTTTTTTGTTTTTTTTCAAGTTTTTTACACAGATAGGACAGGAAACACAGTAAATGCTTTGATTTTCGATTAAATGCTATCAAAAGCTAGTACACTTGAGTGTATTAGCCTGTAGTTTAACTTTTAAGCAAACTTAAACTAGAAAGTGCAACAAACAATTCAAGCTTATAAAAACAGGAAAAACAGGTAATAACTCTATAAAATAGGCAGAAACAGTCGTCGAAAGGCACAAAAGGTCGAAAATGCAGAAAACAATACTTAGAATCTGGAAAGTTTGTCTTTTCTGGTCTCTGCTGCTCTAGGAACTCTGCTGGACACCACGAGGAGCTGTGCTGAGTTCTCTACAGCCAGAAAAGCCCGCCAAAGCGTGCTTTATAGCAGGGGGCTGGAAAAGGCAGGAAATGACCCAAAATGGCCAATGAACTACAAGTTACTGACTTAAACCACTCCTCTGAGGACAAACAGGCAGCTCAGTACTCCCCACTCTCACTGGTGAGTAAAGAAACTTCCCCCTGACCAAACAAGGAAAATGGAGAAGTACAGGAACCAAGACAAAGCCCAGGGATCAGCAAAATCTGATCTCTGGAACAAACTAATCAGGAAAGTATGGAAAACAAGAGTATTTTTTTTGTTTTTTTTCAAGTTTTTTACACAGATAGGACAGAAAACACAGTAAATGCTTTGATTATCGATTAAATGCTATCAAAAGCTAGTACACTTGAGTGTATTAGCCTGTAGTTTAACTTTTAAGAAAACTTAAACTAGAAAGTGCAACAAACAATTCAAGCTTATAAAAACAGGAAAAACAGGTAATAACTCTATAAAATAGGCAGAAACAGTCATTGAAAGGCACAAAAGGTCGAAAATGCAGAAAAAATACTTAGAATCTGGAAAGTTTGTCTTTTCTGGTCTCTGCTGCTCTAGGAACTCTGCTGGACACCACGAGGAGCTGTGCTGAGTTCTCTACAGCCAGAAAAGCCCGCCAAAGCATGCTTTATAGCAGGGGGCTGGAAAAGGCAGGAAATTACCCAAAATGGCCAATGAATTACAAGTTACTGACTTAAACCACTCCTCTGAGGACAAACAGGCAGCTCAGTACTCCCCACTCTCACTGGTGAGTAAAGAAACTTCCCCCTGACCAAACAAGGAAAATGGAGAAGTACAGGAACCAAGACAAAGCCCAGGGATCAGCAAAATCTGATCACTTGAACAAACTAAACAGGAAAGTATGGAAAACAAGAGTATTTTTTTTTGTTTTTTTTTCAAGTTTTTTACACAGATAGGACAGAAAACACAGTAAATGCTTTGATTTTCGATTAAATGCTATCAAAAGCTAGTACACTTGAGTGTATTAGCCTGTAGTTTAACTTTTAAGCAAACTTAAACTAGAAAGTGCCACAAACAATTCAAGCTTATAAAAACAGGAAAAACAGGTAATAACTCTATAAAATAGGCAGAAACAGTCGTCAAAAGGCACAAAAGGTCGAAAATGCAGAAAAAAAATACTTAGAATCTGGAAAGTTTGTCTTTTCTGATCTCTGCTGCTCTAGGAACTCTGCTGGACACCACGAGGAGCTGTGCTGAGTTCTCTACAGCCAGAAAAGCCTGCCAAAGCATGCTTTATAGCAGGGGGCTGGAAAAGGCAGGAAAAAAAAGCTTCACTTGTACCAAGATTATATCACCCCAGATGGGACTCAAACCCACAATCCCAGGCTTAGGAGGCCAA
This sequence comes from Protopterus annectens, assembly GCF_019279795.1. Lineage (NCBI taxonomy): Eukaryota > Metazoa > Chordata > Ceratodontiformes > Protopteridae > Protopterus > Protopterus annectens. Next base: position 1,514,529,877 of record NC_056746.1, read on the forward strand.
TGCCTTATCCATTAGGCCACTGGGGCTACAACTACACAGACTTCAGAGCTGAGCGTCTTAACTTTTCGGAGCCAGTCCCCAGTCCTGGAACTGGTCTCAGAAGTACTTAAGTCACCGATCTTACAATCAGTGGCACCCTCAATGCACTCATCTCCGTCCTCGATAAGCTTATCTGATTTGGATGTGGATCGTGTGGTGCAGAAGTTGTTACAGGCACTGGCATTTGCAAAATTCTTATTGGCTGCGACCCAAGTGGTTTCAGAACTGAAAACTTTTCCTCCATCTTCTTCTTTGCCTCCTCTGAGCCATACCAGTTTTTTGGAGCCAGAGGAGTTGGAGCTGATGATTATGGAGCTTTCAGAACTGATGCCTGCTCCATTGCCATCGGTTCTGATTACTCAGACCTCCTCGGATCCCATCAAGGAGTCTAGGAGCCATCACTTGCCGGTCGAGTCCGGGGAGGATAGTCGCACCGATCTTTCGGTTCTGACTTTACCTCTTGGGGCCTCAGCTTGGATGAGTTCGGCTCCTACCTCTGGATCAGAGCCCACTGTTCCGGTGCCGAGGGAATCATCTGATGTTATGTAGTCCTATCTCGCCTACATTCTTACCCATGGGTTCAGAGCCAAATATCGGCTCTGACTCGGCCAACTTTTCTAGCTCGAAGTCTTTCATTGGCTGGGCTAAGCAGGTATCCCATGGTGCACTGCTCCACATCCCCAGATCTCATTTGCTGCTCGTGTAGCTCGGACATGGTCTCGCTTTGGCTGTGGCTAAGTACCTTTTTTCTTGTATTGAGAAAGATTTTTTGTCATAAACAAAAAGCTATTTTCATAGCTATTGTCTTGTGTTGTTTAAGTGGCTAGTGTGTTGGGTTTTGTGTGAGTATCCCGCTTAACTGTTCCCTCGGGCTAGGCCCATTTTAGTTAAAGGACCTAGTCCTTTTGTCCTCCGTTTGCCTAAGCGTTTAAATTAGAGGTTTGGTTTTCCCCTAGGTGGTCATTAACCGTTTAAGTTAGAGGTTTCTGACTTCGTTGGTCTCAGTGTGTGCCCAGTGTGTCTACTGTTTTCATATATCTGGTTCCCGCGTTTTTGTGCTGTTGGGTGTCTGTGAACTTCCTGTCAGTTTTGCTAGGTTAGGTTGTGGTGTTTATTGTGAAGAATGTCCAAGGAGTCCAAGGAGCACAAACCTTCGGGTTTCAAAAAGTGCTCTAAATGCGGGTACAAAATGTCCATCACCGATGGACATTCTGTTTGTGTCTATTGCCTGGGAGGCATTTATCTGCAGGAGTCCTGCAGTTTTTGTCATGCTTTCAGTCCCAGAGTGCTCCAAGAGAGAAAGAATAGGCTGATCTTAAAGGGACTGTTGAAACCTTCTTTCGAAGAGGATTTGGATTCTTCTCCCAGTGGTAAATCTAAGTCATCCAAGTCTAAGAAAAGATCTCCGACTCCGTCAGCTTCATCGGAGCCCCCGGAGAAAGTCTCAAAAATTGCATCGACTTCCTCGGCTCCATTGTCCTCGGGGCCGCAGGAGGTTTTGGTGTTGATGGAACCGGCATCGGCTCCAGTTATTTTGGAACCTCTTCGGAGCCGATCGCCCAGTCTCAGACAAGTCTCTCCTGAGAGGAGATCTCGATCTCCCTCCCTCTCCTCCAAATCCTCCAGGACCCTTTCGGATATGGATGTTGACAGGGTGGTCCAGAGGCTCCTCCAGTCGCCGGTTTTGGTTAAATTGTTTTCGGCTCCGGTCCAGTCAGCTCTGGAGCCTGTCCCGACCCTGTCTTCGATCATTCCTCCTCCGAGCACATCTCTGTCTTCAGAGCCAGAGTGTTCAGCGCCATGTGATGTTCCTAGGCCAGTTCCAATGGCCCCTCTGGCTCCATTGGTACCGACATCGGCTCCTCCCCCGTCGGCTCTGTTCTCAGGGATCGGGACTTGGGATTTTTCGGTCGGGCCCGGGGGGGGGACATATCGGGACATATTTCGGTTCCGAGTCTCCATTTCAGTGCCTCGGCTTGGGGGTATTCCGACTCCTGTCATGGTCTCGGAGGCTGGTCAGTCCTCGGCCTCGGGGGGGCTGGCCTTTGAGGCCATGCGGATTGCGCTGGCCAGATCGTCAGCTACATCAGGCGGATCAGTCACTCTGTCCCCCACCACTCCGGTGAGAGCCTCTGATCACCACCTACCCATGGACAGCAGAGCACCAGGGCCTAGGGATACCCCCCATGAGTGTTCCCCAACTTTCTGAGGGCCCTTCAGAATTCGTGCCTGAGGAACCCCCTAGAAAGAAAACATGCAAGAGGAAGCACATAGACTCCCAGGACGAGTCCCTCACTTCTGATACTGACCTTGAGGAATCGGAGGGGTCCCCCAAGTCATCCTCTGATGATGTTTCCTTCTCCAATATCCTGGAGATACTGAAGCAAAGAGGTGACTGGCTGTCCAAAGTCCCTTCCGAGGAGGAGTCTGTATTCCTTAAGGCCTTTGATGCTCAGCCTTCCGCCTCCTGGGTGTCCCCACCCTTCGATGAGCTCCTAGATTTGATCTGTCGAAGGGTGTGGGAAAACCCTGATTCTGTGGAGTCCGTACCCAGGCGTCCCAACAAGTTTCTCTCTGCTCCCCAGGGTAAGGAGATTCTGTCCAAAGGAGTCCTTGTAGATGCCATGGTGGTGGCGGCGGCCACTCAGAAGGAGGTAGCAGAGACCTCTTCCTCAGTCCATCCTCCTAACAAGGAGTCTAGGACTATGGACCGGTATGGGAAGCGTACCCTTTCGTCAGCAACCTTTACCTTACAGTTGCTGAACTATCTGTCTCATTTCACTCGGCTCCAGAGAGATCTCCTCCAGGAGCTAGGAGATACTCTTGCAGGTAGCGTCCCTGTGGCGGTGGCTCTGACGGTTAACGCCCAGGTGTCTACCCTCAATTCCATTGTCAACTCCTCCATACGGCTCATTTCGTATGCAGCGGAGGGAGCGAGTAGGGCAGCAAGCTCAGGGGTCGCCCTTAGAAGGCAATCCTGGCTGCACCTGTGTCACTTTGTGGAGGCCTTCAAGTCTTCCTTCACAGACTCCCCTTTCGATGGTTCCTCCTTGTTCGGAACCAAAGTGAAAGACACCCTCACCAGGTGCGAGCAAGAGGGAAAGACCCTGTCTGCCGTAGGGGTCTGTTTTTCCCTTCCTTCTAGGCCTTACCCCAAGGCCCAGCGAGGCGGGAAGATGTGGTTCAAGAAATCACAGAGGTTTTTTCCTGCCGCACATGGTGAGTCCCCCTCCAGAGGCAGAGGAGGGGGAGGTTATTCAGGGAGATGCCGCCCTAGGGGCAGAGGGGGCCCCCGCAATTCGGAAGACTGTGATTCCTTTCGCGGCTCCCCCTACTCTTGCTCCTGAGGGAGTGCCCGACTGTGCTTATCCGGAGCCAGTCGGGGGTCAACTTTCGTTATATCTGGAAGCCTGGGAAAGTATCACCCAGGACCGATGGGTGTTATGAATAATTTCTGGAGGTTATCTCATCCCGTTCACATCAGACCCCCCTTCAATCAGATGAATCCCAGATGTTCCACCCAGTCAAAGGGATCAAACAGCCTCAGAGGTTTCAAAGCTGCTAGAAAAAGGAGCCATCCAGCGTGATCCCCGTAGACCAAATCGGATTAGGGACTTACTCAAGATTCTTTTTGGTGCTGAAAAGAACAGGGAACCTGAGACCCATATTAGATCTCAGCCAACTGAACAACTATGTACAAAAGTCCAGGTTCCATATGGTCACACTATAATTGATTCTCCCATTGTTGGGAGAGGAGAAATGGATGTGTTCCATCGACTTCAAGGATGCTTACTACCATATCAAAATGGACAGGGCATCCAGGAGTCATCTACGCTTCCGGCTGTGAGCCAGTCATTTCCAGTTTTGAGCCCTGCCCTTTGGTCTCACCACAGCCCCCAGGGTGTTCACCAAATGTATGGCAGTGGTGACTGCTCACTTAAGACGTCAGGGATACCAGGTTTTTCCGTATCTGGATGACTGGCTCCTTACCGCCCCCACCAGGCATCAACTGGTCCAAACCAGGGACGCTACCATCACCTTATGTCAACAGTTGGGCATAACACTAAATTGGGAAAAATCTGCTTTGTTGCCCTCGCAGCGTGTCACCTTTATAGGCACAGAATTATACACCATTCAAATGCGAGTGTTTTTACTGCAGGAGAGGATCAGAGTCTTACAACAACAGATACACATCCTGAAAGGCAAGATGGATTCTCCAACTCCTGGGGACCATGGCAGCAACGATTATGTTGGTCCCTCTAGCGGGATTGCACATGAGACTTCTTCAATGGCTTCTCTTTGTTCAATGGTCTCTCCAAAAGTTTCCTCTGTCCTACCCCATTTTGCTCATAGACAGGTGCAAACAAGATCTCAGTTCGTGGCTTTACACCAACAATTTGGACTGGGGAAGGCCCTTCGTTCCACCCATCCCGGTTGCCACAGTGACCACGGACGCCTCCCAGATGGGGTGGGGGGGGGCATTATCTTGGCAGGACAGTCCAAGGCACGTGGCAAGATCACGAGATACATCTGCACATCAATGTCCTAGAGATGAGAGCAGTGCTACTTGCGTTGCAGGCACTTCAGAGCTATCTACCTCTAGGGATGATTGCAATACACTCGGACAACATGTCAGTAGTGTGGTATTTAAACAAGCAAGGGGGAACCAGGTCTTACCCCCTGTGCAAAGAGGCCATGTGAGTGCGGCAGTTGGCAGTAACTTCCCAAAGGTTTCTGGTGGCAATGCACATTCTCGGGAAGTCCAATGTTATTGCGGACAGGCTAAGCAGAGCCATTCTGATGCCTTACGAGTGGTCCCTGAATCGTCTAGTTGCAGAACAAATCTTCAGCAGATGGAGTCAGCCTTGCTGCAACCTTTTTGCCAGCCCCCTCAATGCCAAATGCAGCAGCTACTTCACGCTGATCCCCCCACAGGGGGAGTCACCTAGGGATTGCTCTAGTTCACGATTGGCACTCCAGTGTGCTTTATGCTTTCCCTCCATTTCCCTTGCTGTCAAAGGTGATTCAGAAAGCGCAATCCTTGGGAAGCAGAATGATTCTGTTTGTTCCACACTGGCCTCATCAAGTCTGGTTCCCCTTTCTTCAACCATACATTGTGGACATTCCTTGGATTCTGGACCCTCAACCAGATTTACTGACACACATGTCGGGACAATACCACCCCTCTCTGATAACCCTCCGGTTGACAGCCTGGCTGCTCCACTTCCATTGTTAGTTAGGCTTCATAATTTTTCACCAGCAGTGGTTCACATCTTATCCTCTTCTCATAAACCATCTACTAGGAGGATTTATTCTAGCAAATGGAAGAGGTTTTCTATTTGGGCGCATACCCAAGGAATTGATCCTTACACGGCTCCAATTGCCTCAGTCTTGGAGTATTTGTCTATGCTTTTCCATCAGGGTTCCGCATCAGCTACCATCAAAGTTCAATTGGCAGTGATCTCTAATTTTCATGTGGCTAATGAGCCTAGTCTCATGGCTCATAGACTCTGCAAAGCTTTTCTGAAGGGTACTCTGTTACTCTGTCCCCCGGTCTCCGAACCTATCATGCCCTGGGATCTCAATTTTGTTTTACAAGCCCTCCCTTCACCACCTTTCGAGCCTGCAGCTACCTGTGAATTGAAATTCTTGACCTGGAAAATAGACTTCTTAATAGCAATCACTTCAGCAAGGCGAGTTTCAGAAATTCAAGCCCTGTCCATCAAACCTCCTTACTTAATCTTCCATAAGGACAGAGTTTCTCTTAGACTGAACCCTTCCTTCCTTCCTAAAGTGGCTTCTGTGTCTAATCTTAATCAATCCATTGAGTTGCCTATATTCTTTCCTCAATTTTCAAACAAGGCAGAATTTAAATTTCATCAACTGGATATACACAGACAGTTACGTTTCTATCTGCACCGAACAAAAGATATCTGGAAGTCTGAGCAATTATTTGTCTCCTTTTCGATAAACAAAATTGGATCCCCGGTCTCCAAACTCACCATTTCCAGATGGATATCTAATTGCATCTCTTTCGTCTACCACGCAGGAGGAAAAGATCTGCCATTTCCGGTCAAGGCTCATTCTACTCAGGCTGTTTCTACATCCACAGCTTATCAAGCCAGATTGTCGATGGATGATATATGTGCTGCGGCTACTTGGGCTTCCCCTCACACATTTGTTTCTCATTACAAATTGGACATGGTTTCCAGGGGCAGGTCGTCCTTTGGCTCCACAGTACTCAGGAGTATCTTCCTATGAGCCACCCAGGATGTAGGTGCTAGGGACGCTGTCCCAGGGATAAGAATGTAGGCGAGATAGGACTACATAACATCAAGAAGTTATGTACTCACCCTAACATTCGATGTATGTAGTCCATCTCGCCTCACATTCTTACTTTCCCTGCCACCTTTCCCCCTTCCTGGAGGATCTGGATGTTAGGTTTTTTTACAGAGTTTCCTTTACTTAAGCTTATTCTTTTTATCTGGATGTTGTGTATGCATGAGGTATGAATGACTAATGCAGAAAACTAGATCTGGGGATGTGGAGCAGTGCACCATGGGATACCTGCTTAGCCCAGCCAATGAAAGACTTCGAGCTAGAAAAGTTGGCCGAGTCGGAGCTGATATTCGGCTCCAAACCCACGGGTAAGAATGTGAGGTGAGATGGACTACATACATCAAACGTTATGGTGAGTACATAACTTCTTGTTTCTTTGGATCCAGAGGCTCCTTCCTACTAGAGCAGAGGTGCTTTTGAAGCCATGAGGAGAGTAATGTCCCCCAGGACATCCACAACTTCAGGAACAAATACCTCTTCCCTAAAAGCACCTGTGTCTACTTCTGCCTCACAGATCCCTTTGAAGCGTAGAGAACCTGAGCCTCAGGAAGCCCCACTGGGTGGTCCCTGCTCTTCCGAGACCTCACCAGAAGTTCCCACTGATGAGGTTCCCAGGAAGAGAATTTGCAAGAAGAAGCATCTAGACTCCACACAGGAGTCTATCACATCTGACACCGACTTGGATGAATCAGAAGGGTCCCCCTCTGAAGATAACTCATTTGCAGATATCTTGGAAATCCTAAAGCAGAGGGGTGGCTGGAAGCCCACCAACCCTACTGAGGATGAGTTGGTCCTCCTGAAAGCTTTTGGGTCTCAGCCCTCCACCTCTTGGGTGTCTCCTCCCTTCGATGAGCTTATGGAGTTGGTCTCACGAAGGGCGTGGGAGTCTCTGGACACCATGGAGCCTGTCCCTAGGAGGCCCAATAAATTTATTTCTGCCCTTCATGATAAGACCTTTCTCACAAAGGCAGTGCCTGTTGATGCCATGGTGGTGGCGGCAGTCACCAAAAAGGAGATGTCGGAAACTTCTTCCTCTGTCCATCCTCCTAATAGAGACTCTAGGATCAGCGATTTTTGCCATGCCTTCACTGAACTACCTCACACATTTCATAAGACTGCAAAGAGACATTCTAAAAGAGCTTGGAGATACTCTACAGAGTATGGCAGCTGAGGGAGCTACAGACAAGGTTGCATCCCAGCTTGTTACCCTTAATTCTGTAGTGAACTCTTCCATGCTTCTGATTTCATATGCAGCTGATGGTACGAGTAGGGCAGCGGGTACAAGAATTGCTCTTAGGAGACACTCCTGGATGCACTTATGTTCTTTTGCAGAGCCCTTTAAGTCATCCATTATCAACACCCTTTTGATGGCTCTTCTTTTTTCGGGTCCAAAGTTAAGGAAACTCTCACCAGGTGTGAGCAGGAAGGAAAGACTCTGTCTGCCATCGGAGTCCATTTTTCCACCACTACTAGACCCTACCCCAAGAGTGAAAAGGGAGGAAATATGTGGTTCCAAAAAGTACAAGGAGCCTTTCTGGACACACGTGGTGACCCCCCCTCCAGGAGCAGAGGAGGGGGCAATAATGGAAGATGCCACCCTCGCAGCAGAGGCGGTCCACCAAATCAGGGCGACAGAGACCAGTTCTTTGGGAAGCCCTACCAGCGCTCCTGAAAGGAGGCCCGACTGTCCTACTCTGGAGACAGTCGGGGGTCGCTTATCTTTTTATCCAGATGCTTGGCCAAAAATAACAAATGACAACTGGGAACAAAACATAATTTCCAGAGGATATTTTATCCCCTTCGCCTCCCCCCCCCCCCCCGATAACAAAAATCCTGGATGTTCCACCCAGTTACAGAGAACAAGCAACAATAGAGGTCCAAAGGTTGCTAGAAAAAAAGAGTCATCCAACCAGTCCCAGGAGACCAGATAGGATCTGGAACTTACTCAAGATTCTTTTAAGTTCCAAAAAAGACAGGGGAATGGAGACCTATTTTGGACCTCAGCAGACTAAACAGATCTGTCAAAAAGGAGAAGTTTCAGATGGTCAAGCTACAGTCGAAACTTCCCTTCTTAGGGAAAGACAACTGGATGTGCTCGATAGATCTCCAGGATATGTACTGCCACATAAAAATGGCCAGACCATCCAGGGATCATCTGTGCTTCCGGCTGGCAGCCAATCACTACCAGTTTCAAGCCCTGCCCTTTGGTCTCACTACAGCCCCCAGAGTGTTCACCAAATGTATGGCAGTGGTCACGGCTCACCTGAAGTGTTTGGGATTCCAGGTGTTTCCATACCTAGACGATTGGCTCCTCTCCGCCACCACCAGGCATCAGCTTGTACAAGCCAGAGACACCACACTTACTCTTTGCAATCAACTAGGGATTACCATAAAATCAGAAAAATCTGCCTTGTTGCCATCGCAACATATTGTTTTTATCGAAGTAGATTTGGACACCACCACCACCACTTTAAAACTTCCTTTAAAAAGGATATCAATATTTGTCAGCAAATTCTGAATGTCATTTCCAGAGACAAGGTGCCAGCCTCAGAAGTGCTAAAACTGTTGGGTATGATGGCAGCTGCAATAATAGCAATTCCATTGGGTCATATACACATCTGGATTCTACAATGGCTTCTGTTCATTCAATGGTCTTATCAAGAGCTCCCAATGTCACACCTCATTATTCTAACAAACACATGCAAAAAGGATCTTCGGTAGTGGTTGACCTCTCTCCAAGTAATGATAGGCCATCCTTTTATCCTACCCTCACCATTGGCCATGGTGACCACGGACGCTTCCCTGATCGGGTGGGGGGCATTTTCAGGGAAGAACAGCCCAAGGCACATGGACCAAACAAGAGACACATCTGCATATCAATGTCCTGGAGATGAGAGCAGTACTCTTGGCATTGCAGTACTTTCAGGACTCTCTCCCTCTGGGGACAATTGCGATTCAGATGGACAACATGTCGGTGGTCTGGTATTTAAACAAACAAGGAGAAACCAGGTCCTATCCCCTTTGTCAAGAGGCCCTAAGAGTATGGCAGTGGGCTACATCCAACCAGCACTTTCTGATAGTAATGCACATCCTGGGGAAATCTAACATGATTGCAGACAAACTGAGCAGAGAAATTTTGTTGCCTCACGAGTGGTCCCTCAAAAAAGAAATAGCGGAAAGAATATTCCACAAATGGGGCCAGCCTTGCTCTGATCTCTTTGCATCCCCACAAAATGCAGAAGCTACTTTGCCCTGATTCCCCCTCTGGGAGATTCCCCAATGGACACACTTGTACACGATTGGCCCCCCAGGTCTCCTTTATGCATTTCCACTAGTTTTACTGATACCCAAAGTATTACAGAAAGCCAAAGCCCTGGGAAGGACCATCATTTTAATAGCCCCTCATTGGCCTCGTCAGATTTGGTTCCCCTTCCTTCCACCACATCTCTTGGAAGAGCCTTGGATTTTAGACCCAGTTTTGGACCTTCTGATGCACTCATCAGGGGCTCTTCATCCCTCCCTTCAGTCCTTAAAATTGACAGCTTGGCTGCTCCAATTCCCAACATAGCCAGGTTCCATAACCTCTCAAACGACACTCAACATATCTTTTTAATATCTGCTCATAAATCCTCTGCTTGGAAGTTGTACCTCAGCAAATGGAAGAGATTTTCCATATGGGCTTCTCAGAATAACATTGACCCTTACCAAGCCTCTATTTCCTCTATATTAGAATTTTTGACTATGCTTTTTAACAAAGGAGTGGCATCAGCTACAATTCTTGTGCAGCTTGCTGCCATCTCTAATTTTCATCTTGGTACTGAAGGCTTTAACATAATGTCACAAAAGCTATCCAAAGCCTTTCTCGAAGGGACTTTCCACCTTAGAACACCAGTTAAATCCCCTTATAACCCCTGGAACCTAAATTGTATGCTCTCATGCATTATTCTCCCACCTTTTGAGCCAGCTTCTTCATGCAATTTGAAATTTTTGTCTTGGAAGACTATCTTTTTAGTAGCCATCACGTCTGCTCGAAGAGTCTCAGAACTACAAGCCTTGTCCATAAAACCTCCGCATTTGGTTTTTCATGCTGACAGAGTTTCACTGTGAACAAATCCTTCATTCTTACTTAAAGTTTGTACAGAAGCTAACCTTAACCAAATTATAGATTTACCAGTGTTTTCCCTAAACACACCAACAATTTGGAGTATATGCTGCGCAAACTTGATGTTCACAGACAGCTCAGATTTTACCTAGATAGAACCAAAGAATTCAGAAGATCCGAACAACTTTAGAAAAGGTATGCCTGTGGGAAAAACAACCCTATCAAAATGGTTATCTGATTGCATCACTTTCACTTACTCAGCTGCCAATTTACCTCTACAACTAAAAATTAAGGCTCATTCTACTAGAGCTGGGTCCACATCTTTTGTATTTTCAGTTAGGCTACCAATAGATAATATTTGTGCAGCAGCCACTTGGTCAAAGCCTCATACCTTTATCACTCATTACAAAGTTGATAGGGCCTCCAGGGACAGGGTCTCCTTTGGTTCTACTGTCCTCAGAAACATACTCCCGTGAGCCACCCAAGAAAGATGGTGCTTGGGACGCTACCCATCTGTAAGAATGAGCAGTGAGATAGAGCAACTTCACATAAAGAAGTTATGTACTCACCATAACGTTCCACGTGAGTTGTTCATCTCGCCTTCATTCTTACTTCCCACCCTCCTACCCCCTCCAGGTTTTTTCGAGGACCGAGATTCATGTTTTATCATGGTTGCTTTGTCTTTCCTATGGTTTTTACCTTAAAAAGTGACAGAATGGCATATGGTATTATTAGAGGCCGCAAACAAGATCTGAGGTAACTCAAGGTGCATCATGGGAAAGGGACTTGGCCTCAAGCTGTCTGAAGACCTCAAGCTTTGTAGTTGGTTGACTCGGAGCCGTGGATCTGCTCTGAACCTATCTGTAAGAATGAAGGCGAGATGAACAACTCACATGGAACGTTATGTTGAGTACATAATTTCTTTTTTATGTTATGGGTATGAGTAGCGGGATATGTCAAGTGTCAGGATAGTTCTAGCCAGTTTATATTTTGAGTGTGGATCAGTGATGGGTTTGATAGGTTTCGTTAGCTGCAAAACTTGCTGATATATTGTACAATTGCTTTACTTTCTTCATTATTGAAGCCTGCAGATTTGTGAAGATTGGTGCACCATAGAGAAAATAAGGTAATAGGTAGATGGTAGCTAGAGCTGTTTTTGTGGAATTAATGAAGGATTTTTTTTGATGTATGTAGCAATCCCATCTTTCGATTTTTGTTAATGGTCTTATGAATTTGCAAATCAAATTTTAGATTGTTATATATGCTCATGTGTAATAACTTGATATGCGAGACCATTTCTATTTTGCTTAGGGAGGTGATTGTTAATTTGGTTCTGTCTTGCATGTGTTATTTGGAGAAGAATAAGAGTAGTTTTATTCTTTTTTTAGGATTAAGTAAAAGTTAGGCATTAATAAGACATTTTTCAGTTGAACTGGAAGTATTTTATATGATGTATTGGAGGTGGATTTGATTATCAGATAAGCATATAGGGGTAGAGTAATTTGCATATAGTATTAATGAGAATTGTTGGGCAGAAGTATGAAGATTCTTAATGAAAATACTGAATTAGATAGGTCCAAGAATGGAACCTTGGAAAACTCCTGTAGTTATAGGCAAGTATTCAGAGACAGAGTGGTGCCATTTTAAGGACTGGTATCTGTTGGACTAGTAGCTGATAACACTACTGGAGGGTAATTTGTTGAAGGTCAAGACAGCACATTTGCTGCAGGCGTTTGCTATATGAGACTGTGTTAAAGACTTTGGATAAATCTAGGAATATGGCAGATTGCCATTGTCCTTGACTTTGTTGACAGTTTATACTGTAAGCTACTCAGAAACCATGTTGTGTATGGGGTCAGGAGTTGCTCATTTACGAGATATGGAAAAAGTTGTTTCTGAATATATTTTTCCAGGATTTTTGACAGCAGAGATACTATAGTAGTAGGTCTAAAGTTGGAGAATTCAGCAGATTTACTACCCTTGTGAAGTAAGGTAATGTGAGACTTTTTCCACAGTGATGGAATGCAAGATTATTGGATTGACATACCTATGAACATAGAAATTGGATAGGATATAGCATCTGGTGACATTTTAAGATATTCAGCTGGGATGCTGTCAGAAGAGCATGAGCCAGATTTACGTTTTAGAAGTAGATGTTTAATGGAGGAAGTGGGTATTGGTTGTAAGGTAAAGTCTGAGGAGTTAGCAGCAGGTAGGTTGTTGCTGTATGTCAAGGGGTGCAGGAGAAACATCTTTAGTGAGGTCTGCTATGTTTTCTATGAAGTATGTGTTGAAGTGGGTTGCTACTTCTTACGCAGGGCTGCTGGGAGAAAGATTAGATTGTTCTGTTGTACCTGATTATAGTAGATAATTGATAGAGGACCATAATTTTGGAGGATTATATATATTGTTAATTTGTAGGTCATTATAGTAGTGTTTCTTTTTTTAAACTTTTATTCTTAAGATTACAGAGTTCATTAAATTACTGCAGAGTTTCTGGAATTCTTAGTTTTTTGCCATTCTATACAGGCCTTGCCCTTTTTATTCATGAGAGTTCTACTGGTACTCAATAACTTGGTAGCATGGTTGGATTTGATTCTCTCTCTCTGCTTAGGGGTACACAGCTATTAAGTATGTATTGAAATAGTTTGTTACATTTTGAACAACATCATCTAAAGGGAGAATTGTAAGGATGGACCAGTTAAAGTGGTAAGCACTAGGTAACCTATTTACCACAAGAGTGGTTTCTGGCCCAGAAATTGTAGTTTATTGGCTGTTTGTGCAGTTTTTCCATCTCTTTCAACTTTCTGGTTTAAAAGCCCTCATTTGCGCTTGTTTCCCACCTTTCCTGTAACTAGTCTAGTCCAGATACAGATTTGCTGTATCCAGGACTGTTTGTAAGCTTCTGAGCCCCCAAGCCTTTCTGTGTTGGAGGGAAGCATTCTAGTTTATCAGTGGGAGTGGTAAGCACTAGGTAGCCTATCTACCACAAGATCCAGGTACAGATTCTTAGTTTTAGCACTTGAATTTGCTTATTCGTGCTCAGCACTTGTTCAGAACTTGTTAGCACTAAATAAGCTGCAAATTACTACAGCACTCAACCTTCCACTTTACCTAGAGGAAAACAGTTTTTGTACTTAGTTTCCTCATTTGCTTAGAGAAAAAAAGCTCTTATACTCACTTTCCTCACTTGTCTAGAGGAAAGTAGTTTTTTATTCAGGCATGTCCAAGGGTCAGCTCCCAGTGTTTTCTCCTGTTTATCTAATGAATCTGGGCATCTTGAGGCAATGTAGCAATTACCTCATGTACACAGACAACCCTCCCCTCCTACCACCCAACACCACAACCTGTGAGAGATGCACTTATCTAGCCAAACTGGAGGTAAAGCTCTCTCCAACCAAGACTGAACTTGACAGTCAAGAGGAGAAGGTAAACACTTGCACCACACCACACTCATCACATAGTCCTACTAAACCTACACAACCAAAATCCAGACATAGAAACACAAAAACATTCACAGAGGCTCTCAATAATAATCTGCTCAAGCAACAGAGACCTCCAAAGCAGAAATGGAAGCAACCTCCACCCCACAACACAACCCAAATGACACATAGCCCACAGACTCAGTGTGCCAATAAACCACAGCCCATAAGGCTTTTCAGCCATCTAACCTGGACCAGAGCACCAATGGCAGAGGTGTGTCCATATTCATTAAGGATATCCACACCTCCAGGCTACTTGTGCAGCATAATGCATCCGAGGTTATCCCAGTGCAACTAACTCTGGGCAAAACTGCAATCCAAATTTTAGCTTGCTACAGATCCCCCACCATGCCCCAGGATTCCCACTCCTCTTTTCTTGATATACTGGAAAATATTAGGGTTCAACCCAATACCCTAATAATGGGCGATTTCAACTACCCCACCATTAACTGGGAAAACTACTCATGTACCAACTCCTTCGCTCAATGCTTTCTGGAATTCATAAATTCCAATACCCTGGATCAACTTATCCACACCCCCACCAGGGGCAACAATATCCTAGACCTAGTCATTACCAACATGAGTGACCGGTGTTCCACACCTGAAATCAACTCCTCATTGGTCAGATCCGACCATAAGCTAATCACCCGAGATATCTGCATTCTGCCCCCACCCACCATTAAGGAAACCACAGTAAAAAATTTCTTCAAAGCCAACTTCATGCTTCTTAAGACAGAAGTGGTGAACTTCATGACACCCATGCAGATGGACAAATGCAGTTACAACTGCTGAATCCTACACAAATGCACTCTATAAGCACTTACACGAGTGCATGGATCATGCTATCCCAAACAGAACCAAGACGCTATCCTCCAAAAAAAGGAAGCCAATCTGCTGGTCCCCTGCCATAAACAAACTCTACAACAGAAGGAAAAAACTGTTGCAAAAGAAAGTAAAATCCCATGTGGAGTGGAGGAGCTGTCTGGTCAGCTACAGTAAGAAGCTGAGATCCCTTATAAGATCCTCCAAAGCTAGCTACGAAAACAAAATCACCACTGATTCTAAGGGCAACCACAAAGCATTCTATAGCTATGTCAAGAATCTCAATGGCAACACCCAGATCTGCTCTGAGTTGCAGCACAATGGCACGAAAATTACAGAACCAACTAATATTGCCAACATCCTGGCAGATAGGGTCAGTGCTAACTTTACCCTCCTCTCACCCCCTAAAGGGCCCATATCTATACAGGAAGAATATAGAGTCCCTGTAATCACATCTATGCAGGTAAAAGCTGCACTCTCTAAAATCAAAAACACAGCATCCATGGGACCAGCCAACATCCCAGGCTGTATTTTACATGAACTGGCTCCCCACCTAAGCACCATGTTCAATCATAGTCTCACATCAGGCTTTGTGCCCACTGAATGATGCACAGCAACAGTTATCCCACTCCACAAAGGGGGAGCCACCACTGATCCTGGGAACTATTGCCCTATTAGCCTGACAAGCCTGGTCTGCAAGGCCATGGAACGTAACATCATGGAACTCATAACAAAGACATTGGTAACCTCCAAACTCTGGATCCCACCCAGTTCGGGTTTGTGAAAGGCAGATCATGCCTTCTGAACCTGATCGACTTCTTTGAGGCAGTCAGGAAAGTCGTAGACGAGGGTAAGGTGGTTCACACAGCCTATCTTGACCTCGCCAAGGCTTTCAACACCATCCCCCATTCTGGAATTATAGCTAAACTCCCTAAACTAGGTATAAATCCCTATGTCACAAGATGGGTTGCCAACTGGCTCACTGACAGAACCCACACTGTAAAAGTTGCAGACTCCAAATCTGACTTCAAACCAGTGACAAGTGGAGTACCACAGGGTTCAGTCCTGGGACCTCTCCTGTTTGGTCTCTACTTCTCTGAAGTACAGGCTAACACAGAAGGCCTCTGGCTAATGAAGTTTGCAGATGACTGCAAACTAGGAGCCATAGTCGAGTCCCCAAATGATGTGCACATCCTATAGAAGGGCCTCACTGAGACAGAAGCCTGGTGTCAGAGGCATGGCCTCAAGCGCAATGCCAAAAAGTGCATTGTCATCTCCTTTGGTAAAAACTCTGACCTATGAACTACCACATAAACGGCAGTCTACTTAATGCCGAATGTGTGATAAGAGACCTTGGGACCTAAGTGGACAGTAGTCTCTCTTTTGATAATCACATTGCCACAGTAGTCAGGAAATCCTTCTATGTGGCACACCTCATCACAAAAGGATTTTCATCCAGGAAAAAAGAGGTCATTGTTACCCATTATAGAGTACAACGCCCTTTTGGAATGTACCTCACAAGACATCTGCAGCAGCTGGAAAGGCCACAGAAGTACCTCACGAAGAGGATTACTGGCTTCAAACAGATGCCCTACACTGACCGTCTCAAAAAACTCCAGCTTTACTCTGTAGCATATTGCCTACTCCGAGGAGATCTCTGCTTAACATATAAAGCTATGTTAAACCCAGAGCTGTTAGACATGCTACACCTTAAGAAATCCCAATCCCTTCAAGCTACATGCTCTAGGGACCTAAACCTTGTCACCGCAATAAACAGGACATGCTGGTGGGATAGATTCCTATCCCAGAGACTTCCTATACTCTGGAACAAGCTACCCATCTATGTCAAGCAAAGTTTCTCATTAGCACTCTTCAAGAAAAATCTTGATGAGTGGATGGGAAATAGGAAATACACCCCGGGGATCACTTCTGTGGCTATGCTCGACAGGGGCACATGAAATTAACTTTCTTGGGTGGCGTAAGCCAGGGAACCTTGTTGGCTAGGCTTACTAGGTTGTAATGGTATCAGAGCTAAATTTAGAGAGGTTGTGAGTCATATTATAATGTTATTGTTGTTTTGCTTGATGTGGATATAACCCTATTTATTTATATTTTGAGGTTGTCACTGAGAGAATCTGAGAGTATTCCAGAGGAGGTGCATTTGGTGAGGTCACATACCAATATCCAGTCTGATATTGTGCTTTTGTCCTTAGGTTTATTAAGACATGTGGGGTTACAGACAAATTGCGTAAAACCACAGAAAGTAAAGCTGAATAAGGGGAACTTAACTGTGAGGTTTAGCCTGTCTATACTCATATCTCCCTAGTTTTATTGTCTCATATGAGGTGGTTTTAGATGATTATGATAGGATGTCTTCAAATGTGGCTTTGTTGTTTCTTGTTGGAGTGATGATGAAAAGTGTTTTATGGTTGTTTAGCTCTAACTGAGACATCATTAATTCTGCGTTGTGAAATTTAGGCATGCTGTTTTAGTAAGGATAGTGTTAGGATATAGAATAACAACTCTATCAAAATTTTTAACTTGTCTGTCTCTCCTAATTATATATATATATATATATATATATATATATATATATATGTATATATATATATATATATATATATATATATATATATATATATATATACATATATATATCCAGGTGATGGCATGTTTGTGTCCCTTATGTTAGGTTTAAGCTATGTTTTGGTGATAGCTAGGACATCTGGAGAATTGCTTTGAAGATTTATGATAATTAGATTCAGTTTCTTGAGGGAGAGTGTGGGAGTTATTGGGTAACAGTGGAGGGAGAAGAAGTATTTTTTGGTTGAGAAAGTGAGACTGAGTTGGTGAGTGGATCCAGGGATGAGGTGAGGTGCATGTCTTCAGTCAGAGTTTAGAACTGAAGAGCTATGTTAGAGATGTTTTGTGGAAGCTTTTATGTTGTGTTTAATAACAAGGTTTATGCATGGGCAGTTAAAATTTCGGAGGAGAATGGAAGAGCCATTGTATAGGTTGGGAGCGTTTTTAATACTAGGAAGCTGAAAGTGATGCTAGAGGAAAAGCTAACTGTAGAGGAGAGCATGAGAGATGTTAGTTTTATTTGATAGTATGTACAGTGGGTGAGTATGAGAGGAGAGGTGAACACACTTATGTAGAACGAGTCTATGTCATATCATTGAACGTACACATTGTTGAATGTCATCTCATTGACAATGCAGGCCATCGAGCTGTTCTGACTGAGATCATGTTACGGTAGGGATCAGGAAATTTGCCCTTTTCCCCACTGTAGTGCAGTCTCGGAATTGGTATAGATAATTAGCGGGGAGTGTGGGGGTTGATGGCCTGCATTGTCGATGAGATGACATTCAACAATGTGACCATTCAATAATGTGACATAGACCCATGTAGAGCATGCTCATATTGTATGGAGTTTGTATGTAATATAGAGATAGGAGGAATGGGATTGGATAGGAGTACTAGGAAAATAATAGAATATGTTGTGGGTAGTAGATAATGAAGTTGATTTTGAGGAAGAAATTAACTGGATCAATGGTTGTAATGTAGAGTAGTGAGTGTGGTGGTGTATACCTTTTATGGAAAGGTGGTAGGTAAATGGAATGAGGGTACTATATTGGTTAAAATGAAACTTATTATTTCTCCCATAATCTTTTTAAGCTCTATAACTGCAGTGTTAGGGGGAATATAGTTGCACACCAAAGGAAATATCTTTCCTTGCCCATATTTCCTTATTGCCAGCAAACATTAGATTATTTTTTTAACTTCATGTACTCTATGCAGTATATTACATTCATGTGTAGTCCTCATGCATGTTGCACCATATCTCATCAGCAGCTAGCTAGTTCATTTCCTAATCTATCCCTATTTACTCCCTCTCATGGTTTCCTTCTGGGTTTCCTCTCCTTCCTCCTGGTAAGATTTTCTCTCTTGTAGCATTACCCAAGAAATGAACCAAGACCTGAAATTCACTATGGAACACACAAATTATTTGAGTATGAAACATACAGTTTATTTAGCACTTTCATCCCAACTATAAGAACTTCTTCAGAATATACTAAACAAAACAGCCATGCCTCATTTATAATGAACATCATATGATGCGAATGATCGTATTACCATGAAAGCAGTAAAACATTTATTGAACAATAAAACAATTATTAAACATGTCATACAAAAACATGAATTACAAACTTATGTTGTAAAATTTAGCTGCCCTCAATTTGAGGATGATCACAACAGGAAAGTGAATACTAATACTAGGGTAGATTGCGACATTCAGGTATAATTGCCAAATTAACTTTCCATACTACATTTTTATCTCCCTGTCCCTGGAAGAGGTTTCTTGTTCTTCTGTTAGTGTAGTTGTTTCACTTGTTTTCCCTCCACCATTTTGTCTTTTTTTTTTCTCTCATCTCCTTAGGGTTGCCTTTTGTGATTTATTTTGTGTTCTTCAATTTTATTGACACTTGTCCCCCTGCACTTCCTGGTCTTGTCTTCTTCCATCAAAGGGTTTCAACACCTGACATTGTACATCTTCCCAGTGTATCTGCATCACCTTATCTATATCAAAAGTTACTCTCCCAGTCCATATCTTGCAGGCAGTTCAGATTTTCACTGTTAGTGATACCTTTGTTTGACCTTTGAACTTCTTCCATATTGTGTAGCTTGAAATATTTGCCTTCCTGCTGTACTTCCAGAATTGCAGCTGCATATTTATTCATAGTTAATTGACACATTTGTGTCATAGTCCAGCATTTTTTATTTGCAGTTTGGCAGCTCTTTACTATGTTACATACATGCAGTATAGTTTTCATTCTCCAAGAGAGTGTTTCTGAGTAATCCTCGACTAGCTTCATTAACGTCCATGCAAATGGGTTAACAAGTCATTTTGCTTGCTTTGTAATTTCATTTTTATAGCAAAGGAGTAGAAACATGTCAAAACATACCTAGATCTGCTTTGTCCTGATGCTTGTCACCATCTCACTCTCTGATCCTCTATACTAGTGTTTCTTGATTTCCTGGTATCAGGATTCTCTGATGTACTAGATGCATTACATATTGCTCCATGTCACTGTTGCTCACACTCTCTTGTAGTCCAGTTATCCTGA
This sequence comes from Protopterus annectens, assembly GCF_019279795.1. Lineage (NCBI taxonomy): Eukaryota > Metazoa > Chordata > Ceratodontiformes > Protopteridae > Protopterus > Protopterus annectens. The sequence continues at coordinate 1,514,549,790 of NC_056746.1, forward strand.
TGTTACTCCTTCTTGAGCGATTTTCAAGATCATCCATCTTTTCTCCCTGTCTTTTATTTATCTTCCTCTGAATCTTATAGCTTTCCTTGTAACCTTTCCTTATCTGGTGTTGTTCCACTGTTTGTTTCAAGGAGCTTACATCCTAGCCTGGTGTGATTGCCTTTCCAAACAAAATGCATAATTGCACCTCCCTATTTGTAGCTTTAAAAGCAGACATATGATCCTCCTTTGGCTCCTGCTCATTCATCTTATGTATTTATTTATTTGTGTTCTTGTTTGTTTGCTTGCTTCTGTTGTTTGGATAAGTGTCCATTTTTAGCAGTAGTCTGGGTAGAAAAACTCCACAAAATTACATGAATACATAATTAATTATCTGATGTTAATCTTTGTTCATTCCTTCCTTACGATGAGTTATCAGTTTCGTCCTCAGAACCAAGCTGGCCTTATACCAAACTCGCGTCAACGAAAAAACTCTCGAGCCAAGATCCTACCCACAGTGCTCTGCTCCCTGTTACCTCAGATCTCGTTTGCCGCATTGCTGTACAGCCATGTCAAGCCTTCTATCTCAGCTAAGTGTTCAATTTTTTGAAGTTTTTCTATTATTAGTGTACAGAAATTTACCCAACGTCCCACACAGTCAGTGGAAAGCAGCAGCACACAAAATCCGAAAGCTGCTACAAAAAAGAGTTATCCAAATGGTCCCCCCAGACCAGATAGGATCTGGTTTTTACTCAAGATTCTTTTTAGTGCCAAAAAAGACAGGGGACTGGAGACCGATTCTGGATCTCAGCACACTAAACAAATTTGTAAAAATAGAGAAATTCGGGATGGTCACAGTTCAGTCTATCCTTCCTCTTTTGGAAGAAGATGATTTCATGTGCTGTATAGATCTTCAAGATGCATATTACCATATAAAAGTGGAGAAACGCTCAGGAAGATACCTCCGCTTCTGCATAGGAGCCAGTCACTACCAATTTCGAGTACTGCCCTTTGGTCTCTCTACAGCCCCCAGAGTGTTCACCAAATGCATGGCAGTGGTTATCGCTCACCTGAGACTTCAAGGATTCCAGGTGTTTCCATACCTAGATGACTGGCTCCTTATCACTCCCATAAAGCGTCTACTGGAGGAAGCCCTGGATTACACTCTTCTCACAGCTCAGCTCCTGGGAATCACTATAAACTGGGAGAAGTCCAACACGACCCCAGCACAATCTTTAGAATTCATCAGAGTTCTGTTGGACACAGGAAATTGCACAGCCTCTCTCCATGATCACAGACTTCAAAGAATAAGACAACAGGTTCAGCCGCTAATCTGTCACTATAAATCTTCTGCTAGGTCCGTACTCCAACTGTTGGGGTCGATGGCATCCTTGATCACCATTGTTCCTCTGGCCAGGTTCCACATGAGACTTCTTCAGTGGCTACTTCTCACTCAGTGGTACCCTCTACAACATCCTTTGTCTTTTCAGATAATTGTAATTCAGAGATGCAAGCAAGACTTGCTCTGGTGGATGTCTCAAAATCCCCAACAATGGTCTCGCCTCTTCAGCCCCCATCAGCCAAAAGCCACTGTGACCACAGACACCTCCCTGATGGGGTGGGGGGGGGCTATGTCAGGGAAACTCGGTCCAAGGCACCTGTTCAGAGACAGAGGCTCATTTGCATATCAATGTCCTGGAACTGAGGGCGGTGGTACTAGCATTGCAAGCATTTCACTCGTTCCTTCCATCAGGGACTATTGCAATCCAATCAGACAACATGTCAGTAGTGTGGTACATCAACAAGCAAGGGGGCACCAGATCTTACCCATTATGCCGAGAAACTTTAAGAATATGGTAATGAGCGATATTTTCCAACTGCTTTCTAACTGCAGTACACATTCCCGGGAGCTCCAATGTGATAGCAGACAAATTGAGCAGGTGCATTCTACAACCTCACGAGTGGTCCATCAAATCTGTGATAGCAGCAAAAAATTTTAACCATTGGGGCCACCCTTACTGCTATCTATTCGCCTCCCCAATCAACAATACAAGTGCAGCAACTACTTTGCCCTGATTCCCCCTCAGGGACAGTCACCTAGAGACACTTAGCCCTCGGGTCTGCTTTATGCTTACCCTCCTCTACCCCTCATTTCCCAGTTTTTGAAGAAAGCACGGCAGTTGAAGAGCAAAGTAATCTTCATTGCACCATATTGGCCTTGACAAGTTTGGTTCCCCTTCCTTTGGCCTCACCTGCTAGATCAACCATGGATTCTCAGTCCAACTCCGAGGTTGATCTCCCATCTGCAAGGTCTGACCCACCCCAATCTAACAAACCTGAAGCTGACAGCTTGGTTTTTCCATTTCCAATGATTGCCAGGCAGGATTACCTCTCCTCCCCAGTGCACAATATTCTTATTGCATCTCATAAATCATCCACGAGGCTAACCTATCTCAGCAAATTGAAAAGACTTACTGTCTGAGCATCGAACAAACAATTGGACCCCTTTTCAGCCCCAGTTTCAGTGGTATTAGATTATTTATCAGATCTCTTTCAATCTGGGGTATCAGCCTCTACTGTTCATGTTCATTTAGCTGCCATTTCTAATTTCCACATTGGCTTCCAGGACTTTTCACTCATGTCACACAGACTCTGTAAGACTTTCTTGAAGGGTGTTTTTCACCTGAAGCCTCCCTTTTGAGAACCAGTACAACCTTGGGACCTAGCTTTGGTTCTGTAAGCTCTACCAGCACCCCCTTTGAACTTGCATCTTCATGTGACTTAAAGTACCTCTTGGAAAACCTTGTTTCTGGTTGCTATCACATTAGCCAGACATCTGTCAGAACTTCTAGCCTTATGCATCAAACGTCCCTACCTTATTTTCCATAAGGATAGAGTCTCACTAAGAACTAATTCCTCCTTCTTACCGAAAGTGGTGTCAGAGCAGTCTGTCAACCAGTCTATTGACCTCCCAGTATTTTTTCCTAATCATTCCAACAAGGGAGTGTATTACCTGCACTCCCCAGATGTTCACAGGAAAATCTGTTTTTATATACAGAAGAAAATCTACCCTAAAATCTATGTATTAATATTTATAATATGTTTTTTTCATTTTAAATGCTACAACTTTCTCACATATGGTTTGAAATGTTTTTTATAATTTGATATGTCCAATTTCCTTGCCCAAGGTCTTTTGGATGTCTCTGTAGTACAAAGTATTGGTTAGTTATAGTATGTTAAATTATTAAATAGAAAGAGTTGCAATAATTAGAAATGACCACTGGATGGCAATATTTATTGTCTGATTTTAATGCTTTGGACACTAAATTATTAAGGGGAGTTTTTTTAAAAATATTTTAATTCATCATTTTTAGACAATATAAGGTTAATATAAATGAAATTCATATGATGTATTTATATTTAAAGTTTTAAAAGGATGTTTTTATAATTAATTTATTATTCACTGTATTTTAATGGCACTAATTTCACTTTAAAATGTTCCAAAAGTCATAAAGTTAATTTAATTGCATTGATTGATTCTAATTAACTAAGATATAAAAGAACTGTGTAATTAGATGCTTCCTATCTGATGAAGTGCATATGGTGAAACGAAAACGCAGTGGTGTAAGAGCATTAATACAGTTTTTGGCGTGTACGTTGGTTTAGTGTATGGACTTTTGCTTGTTTGGTGCTTGATTCATTAAAAATCCAAGGAAATAAGCAAGTTGTTCCTGTTTGTTTCCTTTCTTGAGGATTTATTAGAAATTAATCATATTCATTCATTAAAAGATCTTCTTTATAAGTAAAACCAGCATATTTTAACCAACCTATGACCTTCCTTGTTGAAGTTGTTAGTAAGCCATTAGTAGGTGTTCCACATTTTGCCCATTTGTTCCACATTATGAGGGCTAGTGTTTCTCATTTTGGAGATGGAAGGTTGAGAGCTATGGCACCACACTCTATTAAATCCTGGTCTAAGTGACCATCTACCAGCTTATATCCTTAGAAATACTTCCTGCATGCCCAAGGAACATTAATATAAATTGACCCACAATTTAACTAAATTCAACCTCATTCCTTTCTTGATATATTAAAATCTACAAACTGGTGTGACCTAAAAACTTTACCCCTTGATGATGCAGTATAGCATTTTAATACTAGATTTTTAAATATCTGTAGCAGTTTAGCACAACTTTATACAAAGAGGATTAAAACCAGTCATGCTCCTTGGTTATTACAGACAAGTAAACAACAAATGAAAAAGAGGAATAAAGCATGGAAAGAATGGCTAAAGAATAAAACTAACATAAACCTACAAAACCTTGGATGTCTTTTGAATCAGGTTAAAAAAACAAGGAACCAAAGACAAAAAAAAAATACTTTTGACCTCTAGTCCACTAATAAAAACAACCCAAGAACATTCTGGTCATCCATTAACTCATTACTTAGCCCAGGACCTAAAAAAACCTAATCCATACCTTGATAAATCACCTCTTCAAACTGCCAGTGTATGTAATTCTTATTATATTGACAGTACAGCCAACTTAACTACAAACAAGTCTAACTCACAAATATCCTTAAATCAACACTCTGCTAACACTGCTCCTGCAATACTTTCTCCTCAAAGCATAATTTTTATTCGTGTTCCATCTTCTCTTCAACCAGAGTCCACTTAAGACCCCTCACTAAATTCCCAAAGTTTTTACTTCAACCAGTCTACACAAACCTTATGAAAAAACTCTTATACAAGTTTAAACCCAGCACAAACTCTGCTGTTAACCTTCTAGATTAATTTCTTAATCTAGCTGCAGAGGCCATAGCCTATCCTGTTTGTATCTTTATCAACAGATCCACTGCTGAGACATATTTCCCAGCACTCTGCAAAAAGTATTTTGTCATTTCAATGTATAAACGAGGTAGCTCTTTTGAAGTGTCTATCATCCCATTGCCATCCTATCCCTCCCTCTGCAAAATATTAGAGAAATCCATCCATAAGCAACTTCTTAATTATCTTTTACATAACAAATAACTAACCTAAACTCAGCATGGCTTTAGGTCAGCCCACAGTACTACAACAGCTCTACTTTCTTTTCTGGACACTGTAAACAAGGCTAGAGACTCTGGCAAACTTGTATCCTCACTATTTATAGTTCTCTCAGAAGCATTTGACACTGTTTCTTATCCAAAACTCTCATACCCATACTTCTCAACTGTACAGATTTTCACATAATGTCCAGATTATTGACTAATATTTTTGTTCCATTTTTCATAAAATTGTGGTTTTCTGGCAAATTAGTGACAAATCATTAAAGAGTGAAGATAGAAAATAAAGACAGACATTTGAGTTTCATACTTCATACCTTCAGAAAATTCATGCTAATGCAAAACCTGTCATTCTATCAACTTTATAAGATTGTAAGAGCAATATTTAAAGATTGTCCCTATTTTTGGGCCTTTGCCCCACTTTTATTTATGGCTTTGTCCAGATTTCTTGCTCTAAGAGGTTGAGAGGTATGCTCATACCAACTCTCTGTCATTGGTCTCTCCTCCTCCTCCTCTATCAAATGGTTTACCAGCTGTCTAACAGACAACAATCTGTAAAATGGCAAGGCTCACTCTCATCCTATTTACGAAGTCTCACTGGAGTCTACCAAGGCTCGGTATTGTCCCTCTCCTTTTTAATATTTTTATCAGCAGCCTGCATACCTATTCCTATCATGTCTCTCCTGTTCGGTATGCAGATGACTCATCTGCTCCTAAAACAACCTGAGCCACCTTCAACAAATATCACAAGAATCTTTCTCTTCTCTTGAAAACTGGCTTAACAATTTCCATCTGCTTCTCAATCCCAAAAAATAACCCTGTCTGCAAAACACATTCTTTTGACAAATCACATTTTAAGATTCACTGACTAAATAATACAGTTATTGAAGTAGTTTCACATATTAAACACTTAGCTGTGACCTTTGATGAAAATCTAAACTTCGATCTTCATATCCAGAATAATTAAAAAAAAAAAAATCATCAGAAGCTAGGTTTGTTCTCTAGGCAGAATTTTTTCTACATATAACTACCATTTACCTTAAATCATGTATGGAGCTCCCCTCCTCACCAGTCTCCAAATCTCATTCAAATCAAGGTTAGAATCTTGTTACAATAAAATCACTAAATTTGTAACTAGTTCCAGTCTATTCTCATCACAGCTCTTCCCACCATTCCCTTAAATGGTTGAATTACCACATCACCTTAACTATCTACAACCCTTAAATGCCCACAACATCATATATAAACCCACTGCCTGCCCTGCTCTTACTTCTGTACTAGAGAGTTATACTCCAACAAGATCCTTAAGATCAGAAGACAAACAACTCCTCTTATTCCATAAAATTAATAAATCTGTTGAAAGAAGCCTTTACTCTTAATCTGTTACCAAAGACTGAAACAATCTACTCATTAATATCTGATCAAATCCAAACCTCCCAGCTTTCAAACATGCATTAAAGGAATTCCAAAGTAAATCATTGACCTGCTGCTGTTCTAAAACTGATAATGTATCAGCTCCTTAGCCTTATTAAGTATCACCATTTCAACCTTCCCAACATGCTCCTATAGCTTATCGTCTCATTAATCTTTCAACTGAATTAACATCTCTTTCCTTCCTGTTTTTACTTCCCATCTTGATAATGTATCTCTATTTTTCATATTGCTAACCTGCACACTATCTGTTCTCTTCCTTTTCTTACACCATCTTTCCCTCTATAATCAAAATCATTCACCATCTAATATCCACCTGATTTGACTATTGAAATAGTTGTCCATATGCCTTTCTGTTTTCTTTGTCTTACCTGTTGTCCGTAGTTTGTATCTGTAATAATGTTTGCTCACATTTTGTATATGCAGAATTATCTCATTCTTCCCTCTTAATGAATATTGTAAATTTTATTATATCACTGTACTATCTGACTGTGCAACTGATGTATTCATCTGACTATATAATTGCATTTTTGATATTTTCTCCCTGGGCCTCTGCTGAAAATTGGTACTCTGGACCCAAACAGACTTTCCCAGTAAACAACTGTCAATAAAATAAAATAAAATGTTGGTCATGTGGAATGGGTTCAGGTGCCTAGGCAGCGACTAGCGAGACATGTCCCCGTGGTACATTGGGCGGGGGACACATGGCTAAAGTGATATTCAGCTGCAGAGAAATATGACTGTTTGCAAATTCCCTGTGGGCAAAGAGAAGCACACACTGCCATGTTCACAGCTTTAATAACCAAACGCATGGAGGCAGAAGAAGTAATGAGTGTTGTGCTCTTTGTACAGTACATGCTTATGTAACTACAACATGTAAAAGTGTGCTACAGCATGGAGGAAATCCTGCAGGCTGCTGTAGTCACATTTATGCTCCAGTATGCATTTTAGGTAATGTTCCCTAGATACTGTAAAGGGTGTAGGTCCACACACACCGCACTACAATTTTACTGCCACTGACATGCCCCCTAGCCAGCATGCTGCTAATGCCTACCATATTGCCTGCTGTCTCAAGTTCTCTTGGGGACCATGGACATTGTTTTCCTCCTGTACATTTGGTTACTGAAGTTGTGGACATGGCAACACAGTCTTCTCTTTGCCCACAGGGAATTTGCAAACAGCCATATTTCTCCGCAGCTGACTGTCACTTCAGCCATGTGTCCCCAGTCAAATGTAACACAGGAAATGTCTCGCTGCCTAGGTGCCTGAACCCATGTGAAACACTTGAACGATATGGCAAGTAGAGATGCAGATGTTTTAAAACCATGCAACTTGACACTAAAATGTTTTTATCACACCAGAAATTACTTGCTTGTTACATATAAAACATAAATGTGATTGTATTCAAATGCATTGGGCCTTCTGACATATACAGGAGGGTAGCTTGCGCTGTCTTAATTGATGCTTGCATGATTTTCATTTGCAGTTTTCGGTACCAAAGGACATCTAAAGTCATATGTCATTTTATCAGTAACCATGTAATGGAATGCAGCTCGAATCAGAGCACCTAGATGAAAAGTGCCAACAGTGAAGATGGGTACATAGAAAATGCAATCAGTCAAAATGCACAAAAGCTAGCAGAAGCATAATATTAAACACTATAGCATCACCCAGGTACAGAACACAGGCAGCTATCTATAATTCTAAACTTTGCATTTAACCTCATCCAAAGTTCTTAAAATCACTGACTTTTATTATATATTACAGAAAGACAGTCAGCCAGGTGTGACATTTCACCAATCTGAAGTCAGCCAATTGGTCTCAATTAAATGGCTTTCACTAACATCCTCAATAAATGGACAATGTTTTGGTAATGTTCTACTGCACTACAATATCGTCTCCAGAAGGGAACATTAAGACAAGGAGTGCAGGAACCCCTCATCCATGCCCTTTTTTCCAGAGAAAATTGTATAACTACTGTTTGTACTTCTCTTCCCTTACATAGTGACTTGCCCTTTCCAAAACTGCAGCGATAAATGTTTACTTTGAAATCATGGGCCATTCACATTGCATAAAGAAATATTAACAGAAAAGCTTGCTTTCTTTTCTTGCTCATACTTTCTTCATTAGAAAATGATTTAGTGAATATTTTTTTCTTTGATGCTGACTGCTGTAGCACCCAGGTTTGCCCTAATTTTCTTAAAAATCCAGGTAAAAACGCACCACAGACAATTAAAGGCAGCTTGCCAATCTAAAACTTAACAGCAGAAACAAAGCAAAGCTTGTCCAACATGGAGAGGTTTAAAACTATTTAATACTAAAAATCAACCAGTATAAGGCAAAATAAAAACACAGTAAAATTTGAAGTCAACTTAAATAACTGGATGAGCGCTTTTGGCAAGAATGCCTTCATCAGATCCTGTCATACTAAACTTAGCTCATTAAATTTAAACAGAGGCTTAGCATGTCAAAGTCTTCTTCCTCAGCCTCTGCCCTTTCAATAAAGGTTTTAAAGGGAACATTCTGTTTAGTCCAGGCAGTTTATCAGCCTGCAAGTCAGCAATCCAGTGAGTTTCTACAATATCAGTCAAATTGCAGAGATCCTTCATTCTCATATCTTCAGTCAATACTTCAAGCACCATAAAATTGAAACTACGGCCAGGATAATTTATAATATGTTGTGCCAAAGCACTAGTTTTACTTTTTAGCCTGTTGTCACTTAAATGGCACAATACCCTCCTTTAAAGGGTCTGTTGGTCTTACCAACATAAAAACCAATGCATACATTACAACTAGCAACATAAATAACGTCCTTAGTATTACAGTTGGCATAAGTCTTAAGCTTGTATTCCTTCCTAGTAATAGGATGTTCAGAACAATTCTTAGAATTTAAAAGCCTACATGCATTTTCTACATGGGAACGTACCCATTCTCTTAGTGACTAAGTTCATCTTGCTTGTAGGTCTATCTTGACATAGTTGTTTTAAATTTTTTCTGGTCTTAAAACAGAATCTTGGCACATCACCCACTATACTTCAAATGTTTTCATCTGCTGTCAAGATCTTCCAGTTGTTTCTTATTATATCACATATTTTCTGCACATCATTGCTATATGTAAATAGACATCTCATTCTTCATGCTGGTTCTCTATTGCTCTTCGTGGGTTTATCTTCCGTCTCAACAGTGTTATGAAGAAAATACAGTCTACCTTTGGTTCTTGTCAGCTCCTTGGTCTCAGCAACCCCTTTATAAATCTCATTTATCTTGTAACCTCGCTTACATAGGTGCTGTACTAGCTGTTCGGTTTCTTAATTGTAGTTCGTCTCATTAGTGCATAACCTGGACTTTCGAAGAAACTGTTCCCTGATAACATGGGAGAATATATGTCCCGGATGCATGCTAGTTCTATGTAACAGATGATTTTTTCCAGAAGTCCTTCCTGAATATGAGCACCTCATGTGCTAATAGTTACTCGAGTATTGTAATGGCTCATTGAGAAGTGGAATATGTGAATGAATGGAAGACTTATTTATTGTTCAGTAAGAGATTCTTGGATGATATATTTTTCTTTTGGAAGGGCAATGAAGAACAGCTGTTGGCCTTTGTTGATTATCTCAGTAAAACAATGTTATTCTTGGACTTTGATTTCAACAGTTCAAAAGAGAAGGTAGACTTCCTTAAGGTTATACTTCAAAGAGGAGTAGACAGTATAATCAACAGACAGATATTCAGAAAGGATTCTTTGTAGTAAAGAAATGGTTTTTTTTTAATATGTTCAATGAATACAAGAAAAACTGAAGAGTAAGACAAACTGTGAGAAAAACGAAGAAAAAATAATCTGGATGGTGTAGGTAGACCAGGATGGGGGCACCGAGTGGTGTGGGGGTCTCTGTGGAGCCCTTTTTCTTAGGGCACCAGCTGACCAAAGGCCGACCTTGCTTATCACTACTTCTAATTTACACTTTTTCATTTCTGTATCTAGCCAATGCATGTCTAGTCTAGCTTCTACCCTTTCTACATGTTTCTTTCTTTAACTGCTTTCTTTTTTCTCTTGACCTTTGATAATCTAAAGCTTCTATGATATTAAAATGTATGCCTTTATTTTGCATTTCTATTTTTTTGACAATTATAATTAACTTCATGAGGCTGGGAAAAAACTCATAAACTTGAGATTCTAATAATAATTTCTAATACTGGATGCAAGAAAAATAGCTCTTAAATTAAAACACCTTAACAATCAGTACTTGTATTGACATCACATTTGTTTGAATGAATTGATTTACTGTTTTTGTTTATGAACATTTCTTTTCCATTTTTACCCATTAATTCTTTTCACTGTTTATGTACTTAGCAATTATACAAATACATATTGCTCTTATTATTTTGTCTCAGAGTTGCTGGAGCTATGTCAGACTCTAAGCCAGTCACAAGCGGTGTCCCACAGGGCTCAGTCCTGGGACCCCTCTTGTTCGGCATTTATTTTTCTGAGGTACAGGCAAACATAGGAGGATTGTGGCTGACAAAGTTCGCAGATGACTGCAAACTGGGCGCCATAATTGATACTCCAGCGGACACAAACATCCTTCAGAGAGGCCTCATAGAAATGGATAATTGGTGCCACAGCCATGGCCTTAAGCTAAACGCCAAAAAATGTATATTCATACCCTTTGGGAAAAACAAGGTACCGACAAATTACCACATAGGCGGTAATCCATTAAGTACGGAAGAGGTAATCAGGGACCTAGGGACGGACCCAGGTTGACAGTAACCTCTCATTTGACACTCACATTGCCAAAGTGGTTAGGAAGACCTTCTATATTGCCCACCTTATCATGAAGGGTTTCACATCTAGATCAAGAGAGGTCATTGTGCCCCTGTACTCTTCTCTAATCAGGCCAATGATTGAGTACAATGCCCCATTTGGGATGTATCTCACCCGATACCTGCAGCAGTTGGAAAGACCCCAAAAGTTCCTCACCAAGAGGATAAAGGGTCTTAAACATATGTCATATGCTGCCCGACTGAAAAAACTCCAGCTCTATTCAGTCACATACCGCCTACTCAGAGGTGATCTGTGCCTGACGTACAAGGCCATGTCCAATCCTGAATTAATGGACATGCTCCACCTCAGAAAATCCAAATCCATCAGAGCCACGAGAACAAGTGACTTAAACCTCAACACAGAAATAATTAGAACGTGCTGCAGGGACAGATTCATAACCCAGAGGCTCCCTACACTCTGGAACAGAATCCCAGTCCATGTTAGGCAGAGCCCCTCACTGACTCTATTCAAAAGAAATCTCGACAAGTGGATGGGAGATCGTAGGTTTACCCCTGGGGTCATCTCTGTGTCACTACTAGACAGAGGCATAGTAAACGAAACCCTAAAAGGGCATAGTATTCTCATCCTAAGGGGTGGTGTAAGCCACATACACTCTGGCTAGGCTTATAAATGCCCTAGGGCAGATAGCCTAGTACGAACCTATGAACCTATGTATCTTTTCAATGGAGCTTATCCCTGGGCCTCTTTGGAAATGTGTAGTTCTTCCCAGTTCTCCTGTTTGAGACACATGAATAAATAAAGTAACTAAGCAAGTAAGCACATAAATAAACAGATACACAGCAGCAGAAAGATGCTGGAAATGAGTAAAATATGTAGACAGGAACTTCATGGACAAACAGCAAGGATCAGTTAAGGGAAATCTGTAGGATAATGTGTTAATGAAACTTAAGGAAATATTAAGTCTGGCTAGTCTGCCTGTTACAGCTAGCTAGAGAAAGCTGGTTTCTCCCAATTTACTTCCAGCCTTATAGTAGCTTCAAACAGATTTAAAAACCTTCAAAGGCTTTGCTACCGCTACTGTTTCCTTGGTTGAATATTTATGCCCCTCCTGCCTACAATAACCTTCTTTTGTAATTCAGTCCCCTCATATCCCCCCCAACATTCCTTAAATTACAAATATCACATTGTTCCTGACTCTCATGTTAAGCAGAAAAAAGTTTGGATGTTATATAGCCCAATCTCACCTACATTCTTACCAGTGGGTTCGGAGCCGAATATTGGCTCTGACTCGGCCAAACTTTTCTAGCTCGAAGTCTTCTATTGGCTGGGCTAAGAAGGTATCCCATGCTGCACTGCTCTATATCCCCAGATCTTGTTTGCCGCTCGTGTAGCTCGGACGTAGTCTCACTCTTGGCTGTGGCTAAGTACCTGTTTTCTTATTCTTCTTGAGAGAATTTATTACAAACAAAAGCTATTTTAATAGCTATTTCTATTTGGTGTTGTTTGGGTATAATTTGTAATGTGATTGTTTTTGTGGTATCCCACTAGCTGTTCCAACGGGCTAGGCCCGTTTCAGTTAGAGGACCGTCCCCTTACTTGTCCCTGTGTTTGTTTTTGCTTTATAAAACCGTTTGAATTAGAGGTTTTAGTGTCTGTCTTCCTTGTTTTTGTATGCAAGTTGGTCTAAAACCGTTTTAGTTAGAAGTTTTTAGCCCTAGTCGTTTTAGTGTGTGTCCCTTCTAAGGATTGTGTGTGCTGTTGTTTGTGAAAAAAGTTGTGCCCGCGCTTAGTGTGGTGTTTTTTGTGTGCCTGTAATTTTTCCAGTCAGACAGTGACTTGCTCGTTATATTGGTATTTGTGATTATTTTTCAAGATGTCCAAAGATTCCAAGGAGCACAAACCTTCTGGTTTTAAAAAGTGCTCTAAGTGTGGTTACAAGATGTCCATCACTGATGGACATTCAGTATGCATTTATTGTCTGAGAGCAATCCACCTGCAGGAGTCCTGCAGCTTCTGCCGTGCTTTTAGTCCTAGGGTGCTCTAAGAAAGAAAGAATAAGTTAATTCTGAAGGGACTCTTGAAACCCTCGTTCGAAGAGGCCATGGATCCTGCTTCCAGTTCAAAATCTAAATCCACAAAATCAAAAAAGAGATCTCCGGCTCCTTCAGTCTCCTTGGAGCCACCGGAGAAAGTAATGAAACTAGCTTCGACCTCCTCAGCTCCACTGTCCTCAGGGCCGCAGGAAGTGTCGGTGTTGATGGAACCGGCGTCGACTCCAATTATATTGGAACCTCTTCGGAGCAGATCACCCAGTACTAGACCAGTGTCACCTGAGAGGAGATCCCTATCTCCCTCCCTGTCCTCCAAATCCTCCAGGACACTTTCAGATGTGGATGTTGATAGGGTGGTGCAGAGGCTACTTCAATCACCGGTTTTGGCTAAATTGTTCTCGGCTCCGTCCCAGTCGGCTCCGGAGTCCGTCCCGATACCTTCTTCGATTATTCCTCCTCTAGGCGCATCTCTGTCTTCGGAGCCGGAATGCTCCACTCCATGTGATGTTTCTAGGTCAGTTCCAATGGCCCCTCTGGGCTCATCGGTGCCGACATCAGCTCCGAGCCCGTTGGCGCTGTACATGGGGTTCGGGACTCAGGATTCTTCAGTCGGGCCCAAGGGTGACACCTCGGGACATCTTTCGGTTCCTAAACTCCCTCTCGGTGCCTCGGCTCGTGGAACCCCGGCTCCTGTCATGATCTTGGAGGCTGGCCAGTCCTCGAACTCGGGGGGGGGGGGGCAGCCTTTGAGGCCATGCGGTGTGCGCTGGCCAGATATTCAGCCACATCATGCAGGTCGGTCATTCTGTCCTCTACCACTCCGGTAAGAGCCTCTGATCACCACCTATCTGTAGACAGTTGAGCCCCAAGGCCTAGGGATACCCCCACAAGTGGCCCCCAAGTTTCTAAGAGCCCCTCAGAGTTTTTGCCTGAGGAGCCCCCGAGAAAGAAAACATGCAAGAGGAAGCACATAGGCTCCCAGGATGAGTCTTTCACCTCAGATACTGACCTCGAGGAATCAGAGGGGTCCCCCAAGTCATCCTCTGATGATGTTTCTTTCTGCGACATCCTGGAGATATTGAAACAAAAAGGTGACTGGCCATCCAAAGCCCCCTCCGAGGAGGAGTCAGTCTTCCTGAAGGCCTTTGGTGCTCAGCCCTCCGCCTTTTGGGTGTCCCCACCCTTCGACGAGCTCCTGGATTTAATTTGTCAGAGGGTGTGGGAGAACCTTGATTCTGTGGAACCTGTACCCAGGAGACCCAATAAATTTCTGTCTGCTCCCTCAGGTAAGGAGTTTTTGTCCAAAGGAGTCCCTGTGGATGCCATGGTGGTGGCGGTGGCCACTCAGAAGGAAGTAGCCGAGACATCTTCCTCCGTCCATCCTCCTAACAAGGAGTCTAGGACCATGGACCGGTATGGAAGCGTACCCTCTCATCAGCAACCTTTACCTTATGGTCGCTGAACTACCTGTCTCATTTTACTCGGCTCCAGAGAGATCTCCTCAAGGAGTTAGGAGATACTCTCGCGGGTAACGTTCCTGAGGCAGTGGCCCAGACAGTTAACGCCCAGGTGTCTACCCTCAATTCCATAGTTAACTCCTCCATGCAGCTCATTTCATATGCAGCCGAGGGAGCAAGCAGGGCAGCAAGCTCAGGAGTCGCCCTTAGGAGGCAAGCCTGGATGCACCTTTGTCATTTCATGGAGGCCTTCAAGTCTTCTTTCACTGATGCCCCCTTTGATGGTTCTTCTTTGTTCGGAACCAAGGTGAAAGACACCCTCACCAGGTGTGAGCAAGAGGGAAAGACTCTGTCTGCTGTAGGGGTCCATTTTTCCCTTCCCTCTAGGCCTTACCCCAAGGCCCAGAGGGGTGGGAAGATGTGGTTCAAAAAAATCACAGAGGTTTTTTCCTGGTGCAAAAGGTGAGCCCCCTCTCCAGAGGCAGAGGAGGGGGAGGTTATTCAGGGAGATGCCGCCCTAGAGGCAGTGGGGGCCCCCACAATTCGGGAGACCGCGATTCCTTTTGCGGCTCTCCCTACTGTCGTTCCTGATGGGATACCCAACTGTGCGTTTCCGGAGCCAGTCAGGGGTCGAATATCGTTATACCTGGAAGCCTGGCAAAGCATCACCCAGGACCTATGGGTATTATGAATAATTTCCGGAGGTTATCTCATCCCCTTTTCGTCAGATCCCCCTCCAGTCAGAAAAATCCCGGACGTTCCACCCAGTCAAAGGGATCACACAGCCTCAGAGGTTTCAAAGCTGCTAGAAAAAGGAGTCATCCAGCATGTCCCTTCAGACCAGATCGGATTAGCGACTTACTCAAGGTTCTTTTTGGTGCCAAAAAGAACAGGTGACCTGAGACCCATATTAGATCTCAGCCAACTGAACATCTATGTGCAAAAGTCCAAGTTCCGTATGGTCACACTACAGTCAATTCTCCCATTGTTGGGAAAAGAAGTATGGATGTGCTCTATTGACCTCAAGGATGCTTACTACCATATCAAAATGGACAGGGCATCAAGGAGGCACCTACACTTCTGGCTGGGAGCCAGTTATTTTCAGTTTCGAGCCCTGCCCTTTGGTCTCACTACAGCCCCTAGGTTGTTCACCTAGTGTATGGCTGTGGTGACAGCTCACTTGAGACATCAAGGATTCCAAGTGTTTCCATATCTGGATGACTGGCTCCTCACTGCCCCCAGCAGGCATCTATTAATCCAAACCAGGGACGCTGCCATCACTCCCTGTCAACAGCTGGGCATAACACTGAACTGGAAAAAATCTGCCTTGTTGCCCTCACAGCATGTCATTTTTATAGGTGCAGAGCTAGACACCATTCAAATGCGAGCCTTTCTACCGCAGGAAAGAATCAGAGTCTTACAGCAACAGGTGCACACCCTGCTACCCCTGAGGAAAGCTAAGGCAAGATGGATTCTCCAACTCCTGGGGACTATGGCAGCAACAATTATGTTGGTCCCTCTAGCGAGATTGCACATGAGGCTCCTTCAATGGCTCCTCTTTGCTCAATGGTCTCTCCAGAGACTTCCACTTTCCCACCCTGTTTTGCTAACGGACAGATGCAAACAGGATCTCAGTTGGTGGCTTTGCACCAACAATCTGGACAGGGGAAAACCCTTCGTTCCACCACCCCCGGTTGTCACAGTGACCACGGATGCCTCCCAGATGGGGTGGGGGGGCATTATCTCGGCAGGACAGTCCAAGGCACATAGCAAGATCACGAGATACATCTGTATATCAACGTCCTAGAAATGAGAGCAGTGCTACTTGCGTTGCTGGCACTTCAGAGCTTTCTACCTCTCGGGACTATCGCAATACAGTTGGACAATATGTCAGTAGTGTGGTATTTGAACAAGCAGGGAGGAACCAGATCATAACCCCCTGTGCAGAGAGGCCATGCAAGTGTGGCAGTGGGCAGTATCTTCCCAACGGTTTCTGGTGGCAATGCACATTCCGGGGGAGTCCAACGTGATAGCAGACAGGCTAAGCAGAGCTATTCTGATGCCTTACGAGTGGTCCCTGAATCGTTTAGCCGCAGAACGAATCTTCAGCAGATGGGGTCAGCCTGGCTGCGACCTTTTTGCCAGTCCCCTCAATGCCAAATGCAGCAGCTACTTCACGCTGATCCCCCCACAGGGGGAGTTGCCCAGGGACGCTCTAGTCCACGATTGGCCCTCCGGTCTGCTTTATGCTTTCCCTCTGTTCCCCTTGCTATCAAAAGTGATTCAGAAAGCGCAATCCTTGGGAAGCAGAATGATTCTAATTGCTCCACACTGGCCTCGTCAAGTCTGGTTCCCCTTTCTCCACCCCTACATTGTGGACACATCGTGGACTCTGGACCCACAACCAGACTTACTGACACATGTCGGGACAGTTCCACCCCTCTCTGCGGACCCTCCGGTTGACAGCCTGGCTACTCCACTTCCGTCGTTAGTTAGGCTTCATCAGTTTTCACCTGAGGTGGTTCATATTTTGTCTTCCTCTCATAAGCTGTCTGCTAGGAAGATTTATTCCAGCAAATGGAAGAGGTTTTCTATTTGGGCTCATACCCAAGGAATTGACCCTTACACATCTCCAGTTGCTTCTGTCTTGGAGTTTTTGTCTATGCTTTTCCAGCAAGGCTCAGCGTCTGCTACCATTAAAGTTCAATTGGCAGCAATTTCTAATTTTCATGTTGCTAATGATCCTAGTCTAATGGCTCACAGACTCTGTAAGGCTTTCCTGAAGGGCACCCTGTTACTCCATCCCCCTGTCTCAGAACCAGTCATGTCCTGGGATCTAAATTTTGTTCTGCAAGCCCTCACTTCACCACCCTTTGAGCCTGCATCTACCTGTAACTTAAAATTCTTGACCTGGAAAACTGCCTTTTTAATAGCCATCACATCAGCCAGATGCGTTTCAGAAATTCAAGCTCTTTCTATCAAACCTCCATACTTGATCTTTCATAAGGACAGGGTTTCTCTTAGACCAAACCCTTCCTTTCTTCCTAAAGTGGCGTCCATATCTAATCTTAATCAATCTATTGAGTTGCCAGTGTTTTTTCCCCATTTTTCAAACAAGGCAGAATTTAAATTTCATCAATTGGATGTACACAGACAGTTACGTTTCTATCTGCACAGAACCAAAGATCTCTGAAAATCTGATCAGCTGTTTGTCTCCTTTTCGGGAAACAGAATTGGGTCCCCTGTCTCCAAAATCGCCCTATCCAGATGGATTTCAAATTGCATCTCTTTCATTTATTCCTCAGGGGGTAAAGACCTACCGTTCCCAGTCAAGGCTCACTCTACTCAGGCTGTATCCACATCTACAGCCTATCAGGCCAGATTATCTATGGATGATATTTGTGCTGCAGCTACCTGGGCATCTCCTTACACCTTTGTTACTCATTACAAGCTGGATGTGATATCTAGGGGAAGGTCTTCCTTTGGTTCCACAGTACTCAGGAGTATCTTCCTCTGAGCCTCCCAGGATGTAGGTGCTAGGGACGCTGTCCCACGGTTAAGAATGTAGGCGAGATTGGACTACATAACATCAAGAAGTTATGTACTCACCATAACGTTCGATGTATGTAGTCCATCTCGCCTCACATTCTTACTTACCCTCCCACCTTCCCCCTTCCTGGAGGATCTGGAGGTTAGGTCTGGTTTTAGAGCTCCCTTCACCTTTAGTTTATTCCTCTTTACTTGGATGTTGTTATGCATGGGGTATGAGTGTGGTGTTCGCAGCAAACTAGATCTGGGGATATAGAGCAGTGCAGCATGGGATACCTTCTTAGCCCAGCCAATAGAAGACTTCGAGCTAGAAAAGTTTGGCCGAGTATTGGCTCCGAACCCACGGGTAAGAATGTGAGGCGAGATGGACTACATACATCAAACATTATGGTGAGTACATAACTTCTTGTTCTGCCTAGAATCTCCTTACAGATCAGACCTTCAGCCTCCTTCACCTTCCTTTATCTGTATCCCTTCAGTATCACAAAGGTCCCACATGGTGGGAGAGAAGCATTATAATGCAAGTACTGAGATCCCAGACTGGCAAGGTATTTCTACATCAGTTCATAAAGAGAGAATCCATGCTCAACCCCTTTTCTCATTTCGCACATGGGGTTGGGATGTCACTTCAGCAGTGACAATCATCTCTAGCCAAGGATTACACCATTGGGTGGCTAGCCTTGCCACGGTAGTTCATTCATATCACACACACACACACACACACACACACACACACACACACACACACACACACACACACACACACACACACACAGAGACACACACACACACACTCACCTATGGCCAATTTAGAGTGTCCAATCCACCTACTGCATGTCTTTGGAATGTGAGAGGAAACAGCAGCACCTGGAAGAAACATAACTGCAGGAAAGACATGCAGACTCCACACAGAAGGCACCCCAGCCGAGAATTGAACCGGAGGACCTCTTGCTCTGAGGTGACAGTGCTAACTGCTGCACCACCACAGCCACCCCAACACCACAGCCACCCATGTCCTGTCTGTTCTATGTGAGAAAGAGAATACCTTCAGATTTGTGAGGTTTATCTAACATATGGGACATCCTTGTGGGTACATAACCCCTCAAGGAGTAATGTGCAATTATGTGACATTCATCATGACAACAGATTTTTGGGGACCAGTTACTAGAGCAGTAAATCTTAACATTTGGGATGGTTTACCAATGATTTACCTAATTACTAAAAGACTGCTGCCATTATTCCTATTCCTAAAGCTACAAATCCAACTTTATCTGTGAGCTATAGCCCTGCTGCCATCATCTTATGCAATGTAAAATATAAGAGTAACTAGTATACAAAGAAATCCCACACCACATTCTACTATTTTGAGTACTCCCTAATGTAAAACGTGAGTTTGGTAGGCCATCCTTTTACACCAACATTACACTGCACATGTCCAAAGACTTCATATTCTCCAATATGGACAAAGGTTTATAGATTGGTCTTGTTTATTGAATTAAAGCAATCTTCTGAAGTAGCTGACCATACTCTGTTCGTCTCTAAAGAACCCTTTCTCAGTTTTTGTAATCTTATCCTTAAGTAGTCCTGTAGCTATTCAACATACAGCACAATTTTAATCCTCAAACTCAGATACATCCTGCCTAAAGAATGGTGTCCACTTGAGCCCCATCCCTCTTTCTTTTAAGTTAATCATCTCCCCTCAATCACCCTCTTTTCCCTTATATCCATTTTGTATGATGAAGATTTCATACTTAATAAGGGCTTACAGGCACATGATATGTGCTACACTGTGGCATACTGGGGTATATGTACTGACTGTAAGATATTAACTGTTATGCAGTCTTGCAGTGCGCTGCACTATGGTATACTGGGGGTTAGGTATGATTGTAAAGTAATGTCCCCTGGGGTGCACCCGTGTAAGCATGCAGAGTACTTCATCTTTACACTTGTAGTCACATTGTCTGCAGTATCAATGTACATGTTCAGTTTTGCTGCACTGTCAACAAATCCCTACAACTTTCACAAATCTCTGTGTGCATAGTAACACTAAGGTGGTGCTTTACAACTACAAGATGAAAATGAATGGTCATATGAATCCATCAGATTTTTGGCATACTACAAAAACATTTATAAAGGTTACTTAAAGAAAAAAGGACACATACATTCAGTCTAAATACAACAGGGGCAGGAAGTAGGAGGGTTTTGTAAAGTTATTACTAACACTGAGGCATATACCATGAGCTGGGATGAAGAGTTGCATGATGGATGAGTGAGTCTATCTGACTGTAGTTGGCGTGGGATCTCTAGATATTTGATACAGAGTCACAAATAAGGTGTTGTTAAATAATCAGAAAATAAATGGACCACTGGCCTTTGACCATCAGTTAATTTGTATGCGGATATCTTTGTTTGTAGTTAGTCTTAAAATGACACCATTACAAGTCGCAATATTCCGACTTGTACACAAGACATTTGAATTTCCTCTTGTAATATTTGCATTATGAGTTTGGGAATTAATGGATACAGGCTTCAGAAGTCTTTCTGATGAAGCAAAATACTGAGCTTCAAAGGAACGATTCTGTTAACAAGTCATGTATATGTCAGGGAAAGGTGGGATGTCTGGATCAGTATTAGCATCTGATGGAAGCCGAGTGAACCCTCTTCTACATGTTCTTCTCCATTAGGGAAGGTAAGACAGATGTAATCCTCAAATTTTGCATCATTGTCATGATCCTTTAGAGAAACCATTAAAGTAAAATGAGGATATTAGGAAGAATAAGGACCCTCCCAGTGACAAAACATCATCAGAGTTGCAATTCCAGTCACTTCAAGCATTATCACGAAAATCTGCTCAAGAATAACAGTGAATTCAGCCTGAGCCTGAGGAAGGTATATTCAGGTGGAAGAGTGGAGTAAGTCCTCATAACAGGCAGCAGTTAAAAGTGAGAGCTAGGAGTCATACACAGCCTTGTTTTACTTGCTACCTTCCTCTTTTTCAATGCGTCACATAATAAAGAAATACTGGAAAAGTGCCTGTGCTAGAGTGATGCCCTAGGCTGTCGCCTAGTTTGCCTATGCCTAAGGCCGGCTATGATGATTAGTGGTACGTTGTTAGGAAGAAATAAATAGCAATGAATTGAGAGGTAAAATGTAGAATCTGATATTATCTGTTATTTCTCTTCTTCAGTGGATATGTCTTTGGATTCGACCTCAGCCTCTCTTAACTTTAGGAGCCATAGCTCAGGCTCCTCCCCTTCCCCATAATCTCCTCTTATCCCCCACACTACCTTGGATCTTATTTGCTGCTCATCAAGAATTGATGTGATTCCTTCACTGGGGCTCAGCTAAGTTTAGAACTTTTTTATATATTTAGATATAGTTCTATATTCGTATATTAATATAGTCTTTCTGTTGTTGGAAGTGTAGGTTTGTTACCTTCAGGGTAGATTTGTGTTGCTAATATTATTGTTTTAACTTTATTGTTGTTATTATTATTGTTATTATTATTATTGTTATTATTATTATTATTATTATTATTATTATTATTATCATCATTATTTTTGTCTTTTTTCTTCTTGTTACTTCAGGATAGCAGAGTGCCTATTTTTCCCATGGCTGACAAGGTTTAAGAAATGTGTAGACTGCAGCTACAAGATGCCCAATTCGGATACCCATCTGAAATGTCTGCACTGTTTGGGCGCTGCCCATCTAGATGAAGACTATAGTATTTGTACTAGAAAACACAGATGGACTGTGCCATACTTGCTACAAACCAACCACTCCAAATGCCGAAATAAGTCCTCACTGTTTATTAAATTGCAGATAAACACTCACCTTCCCTGAGTGCTTTCTTCCCTGTTAACATGCAGGGACTTCATCAGAGTAAAGTCTTACACCCCACCCACCTCCTTTAGATATCTTTAACAACGTAACGTAACTGTATCAGTCAATCAATGTTGTCACCCAAAATCACCAACCTAAAGATGAATAAAATCTATATTAAATAAATTCATCTCCTACAACAGTAGTCATATAAATAAATGTAAAACTACTACTAATAATATTTAATATTACTACTACTAATAATTCATAACCTAAACTTAACATCAAATTCACTCCGTAGATTGGCTTAAAAACAGTTTAGATCAACTTCTGATCACTTTTAAATGATATTATTTGATTTAAACAAATGAATGAATGAGTGAATTAATTATAATGTGCTTTAATTTTTGTTAATATAAATAAAATAAAATTTAAACTTCAAAATTAAATGACTTTTGAAAAACAGTCTAAATTTTGCCTGTTATTGGGTTCTGTTGCCAAAGTAGGCAAAACAGAAGTGGATTTACATTTTGATTTCGACAAACCTTGTCTGGTGTTATCCTTCAGTGCAGATAGTGATGATTACGTTCATGTAGTCATGCAAATTTGGGATAACATCTTCACTCCTCATTTAAAACTAAAAATATTTATTTATTTATTTTACATTTGTTGACTGGGATAGTCCGACTGGATATATGTTCATTTTCAGTGGAGGCCCGGGGAGAAAAGCTCTACATACCAAAAAAAGAGACAGTACACACATCACTGAGTTGTGTACTCAGGAAGACATATCAAAAATATAGACAAAGGATACAAGCAGATATCATTATACACAATGTGCAGACTTACATATGATTTGCGGAAACATATTAAAATGTGACAAAGGATGCAAGCAGATATAATTCACAATGTGCAGACATTTATATGCTATGAGGCATAGATACTTAGCTAAACAGTAGGTTGGGTAGCAAGACATGTTTTAGTGAAGTTGTTAGTCAAGTTTAGAACAAGAGTACAGCCAATGAGATATGAGGTATTTTTTGAGTTCTCTTTTAAATAGGGGTAGTGAGGTTTCCTTGGTAATGGAAGTAGGGAGTAGATTCAAGATTTTACCGATTGAGTTGGCAAATATAGCATCGCCTGCAGAGTTGTTGGGTTTTTGGGTCAGTATCATTAGTTTATCAGCTGACCATAATGGCCTGGGGGCACTATGAGGGGTGAGAATATTTTTACGAGCAGGGGTGTTTTCTGGTTGGTGGAGTATTTTATGCGCTACTATAAGCTGGTTGAACTGCAGAAGGGAAGGAAACTCTAGCCGTTCTAATACTTTTAGGTTCTGACAATGATGAGTTCTAAAAACCATGCCAGTAACGAATCTGGCTATATGATTGTAACATCCTGATAATTTACTGAGATCGGTTGTGGATAGGTTGGTGAGTACAGAGGAGGCATACGTAAGGGTAGAGAGGAGGTGTGATCTTGCAATAGCTACCCTAGCTGGAGGGGGGAGGAAAGGTTTGGCTCTGTACAGGAAGCCAAGTTTTTTATTGACAGACTTAATAGTGTGATTTACATGTTTATCAAATTTAAGGTTGTTGTCTGTTATTACACATAGAAGCTTAGTATGGTCATCAGGGGAGATAATGGTGTCATTGCTAGATTTAATGTTGAAGGAAGGAGGAGAAATTCTACGGTTAGGGGAGAAAAGTAGCAGCTTGGTTTTATTAGGATTTAGAAGCAGGCAGCAATTAGCTAGCCATGTTTCTACAGTGCTGAAAGTGGTCTGGGATAGGGATAGTAGTTGTGTTGGAGAGGAGGCGGAGCATATTAGTGTTGAGTCATCTGCATATTGGATGCAGGTGGCTCCTGGGATGGTGGTGTGTAGATCATTGATAAAGATTGAGAAAAGAAGGGGACCTAGTTTGGACCCAAGTGGGACACCTGGGGTTAGAGGGAGTTGGGATGACAGCTTACTCTGCCATAAAACAGCCTGCTCTCTACCATTTAGGTATGAGTGAAACCATTGTATTGTGTGTCGGCCTAAACCAATGGTTTGTAGGGTATTGAGCAGTAGCTGATGATTGACCATGTCAAAAGCTTTTGAGAGATCTAGCAAGAGTGCTGAGGATAGTTTGTTGTTGTTATGATTAAGACTGATGACATTAGAGAAAGATATGAGAGCCGTGGTGGTACTGTGGAATGGCCTAAAGCTGTGCTGAGAGTCAGCGAGCTGTCTGTTTTGAATAAGAAAGTACATGATTTGTTTGTGTATGTATATTTCCATGATTATAGCTAGTGGTGAAAGAATGGCTATGGGTCTAAAGTTAGATAGTTCTTTGGAACTACCTCCTTTATGGAGAGGTATTACATGTGATATTTTCCATATTGCTGGGATGGATCCCTCCGAGATGGATCTGCTAAATCAGGATAGAAATGGGAAGTGCTATGGCATCAGCGGCTTTTTGAAGATATTCAGCTGGGAGGTGGTCGACAGCTAGTGTAGTAAGCTTTAGCTTTTTAATTAAGGTCCGGATCAAGTTAGTAGGTACGGTTTGGAAGGTAAAGGTGGGTTGCGTGTTGGGTGGATCAGGGTTAGATGTGACAGAGCTGATGTTTGTGTCCGATGGATTGAGATGGGTAGCTAGAGACTGGATAGTTTCGGTAAAGAAGGAATTGAAGCTGTTTGCGATTTCTACAGGGGATTTATCAAGGGCACCTGATGGGGTAGGAGTGGTGGAACAGCCTGGATGGAGAAGATTGTTAATACTAGCCCAGAACTTTTGAGGTTTTAGCTGATATTTTTGTTGTAGGAGGGTGTAGTTTGTTTTTTTTTTTTTTTTGTTTAGAATGATAGATTTTTTGGTCTGATTCCTTAGCTGCCAGTATCTTACTTGGTCCAGTGGGGCTTTGGTAGCATGCCATCTGGCCCAGGCATTGTTTCTTAGTGTAATTTTGTTTTTTGTTTCTTTAGATAGCCATGGTGCAACTTTAGCTTTTACACAAATGGTACGGGTAGGAGCATGGTGGTTAAGGATAGCCAGGAATCTAGTACTGAAGTACTCAACTGCTTCTTGTAATGGGAGTTGTTTCAAGACAGAGTTCATTTTGGAAGTTGTCGAGGTTAAATTTCCTGACATTTCTTATAGTTTTATAAGTGGGCTGGTTGGGAATGTCGGCTTTGAGCCTAATAATATAGGTAAGGCAGTGATCACTTAGATCATCGAGCAGTGTTCCTGACTTGTACTTTTGGGGTGGCTGTTGATAAGTATCCAATCAAGGATACTATCCTTGGCTCTATTTTTGTTAAATCTAGTGAGGGTGGAAATGAACTGAGTAAACCTGTGGAGGTTTATATGGGTGGAGGAAGATTCAGAGGAACATGTGTTCCAATCAATGTTAAAGTCCCCCAAGACAATGGTTTCCTGGGGATAGTTAGAAGCTAGTCAATGTAGCATATTTTCTAGAGTATTGTCATTATTGCTGGGTGGAATATAAATGCAGACAATGTATCTGCATTTATTTTTGTTTATTATTAGTTTGGTGATGAGAATTTCTGCATTGCCAAACTGGGGTGGTTTGTTGGGTGTCAGTTGTTATTGTTAGGGTAGACTTGTATAGTACAGCTACCCCACCACCTTTCCTAGAGATCCAGTCCAGTCTAAGGATGTTGTACTTTGGGGGAGTTATTTCGTTATCTTTGGTTATTGGTTTTAGCCAGGTTTCTGTGAGGCAGAGGATATCAGGGGAGTGAACAGCTAAGAGTCCAGGTAGGCTATGGAGCTTGTTATTTAGGCTTCTGATGTTGAGATGACAGACCAGAAATGAGTTTGGGAGTCTATCAATCTAGGTAGTGCACGTTGAGTTGTTGAATGGTGTGCTTGGGTCTACTGTTGTGGATGGGCCAGGGTTGGGGTGGATGTCTCCATCCTTCATAAGATTCATTTTTAAGTTGTTTGAGTCTCAAAAATTTGTTTATGATTTTTTTCATAGCTTTTGTTTTTTGAGCTAATGTAGTAGTAATTAGTCGGGTGATGGTAATTGGGGGTGAGGAATTAGGAGAGAGGGTAGTTGTGTAGTGGTTAAACTTATTAAATGCTGGGTTGATGTCTGAGAGTTTGGGTATTGGAATTCAAGATGCTGTACATATTCATAGGAGCTTAGGTGATAAGGAATAAATAGCAGGGGTAGTGAGGGTAGCAGCATTAGTATTTTAGTTGTAGTCATGGTAAATTACTAGGGTAGGATGTGTTTTAGGTTTACATGAAAAATATATACAGTGGATAAAAGCTTTGTGAGAACAGACTAGTTGTGGGTGGGTTAATATGGATAGTGGGGTAGATAGAGGGTGTATTATTGTGCTAGGAGTTTGCAGGGTTCTAGAAGCATGTGTAGTAGTTTAGCTAATTAAGAGGGCATGACAGTGGTACTATAAACTTAGTACTACTGGGGGCGGGTGGGATATGGGGCAGGGTGGAGCACGAAGCGAGCGGAGCGGGGCTAAACCAGTAAAGCAGATGCCTAGTGGCAGCCTGTGCAGGTAGGAGTTATAAGCACGCTTTTTTGTTTTTTATGTGCCAAGTACTCTGCTCCTAAGCCCAACTGTTAAAACTACACAGTTCCAAGCCTGTTTCACAATTTATAATACAGAGAGCCCGTTTTCCAATTCCCTATAGGTAACACACTTGTTTCATTTAGGTTTTAGAGAAATGCACTGTGTGGTGTTACAGAGCAGACTATGTTCATCAGTTTAACAGTAGAATGCACTCTGTTTTAACTTAATTGGGGAAGAAAGAGGCTACAGGAAAGCCTTACCCTTCCAACAGATTGCTTATCAGTTTTGTAGCCTGAACAGACTATATGCTGGAGTTACGAGGTGCTGTCACCAGTGCTTTTGGATCCAGTTTGTTAGGTTTACAGGTGGCAATGGTATTTTAGTGGATATTAACCTTATTAAACAAGATCCGTAGTGGGGAGAAAGTCTTTCGTATTTGTTGCTACTCCCAGAATGACCCTATATGCTTTTACAAGCCTTTCAGGGGGAGGTGAGGTAGGAACACCAAGAAAGGGGACATGATTTTTAGTTCTAAACTAAGAACAAAGTAAATGCATTAAATAATTCCATATGCATGATTGTCAATCAAGTCTGTATGCACCGTTTATCGTTAGCAAATAGCAGCACTCTTTCCTGTATATCAACCTTAAGAGCTCAGTTAATATGCACAACATGTTAACATTGATCTGGCGGTATACCAATGTACTTATTCATTATTTCTGTCCCTTATCAATGCTACACTACCGAGGACAGACCAGTAAGTCGAGTAATTATACTAGAAGTCAATGCAAGTGACAATACAATGATACAATAGCAACAGCAGTGTGAAAGTAATTTTTAGCAGCCGGTACCAATAAACATGCCTTATTTCATCAAGGTTTCAGTTTACGAGTAAATGCAATAAAAAGTTAGTACATTGAGCTCAGATAAACACAGTACGATAGGGTTATTAAAACACAGAATTAAATACATTTGTTTGTAAACATACCATAACCGACTGAGACCTGATGCACTGGCTGATTTAAAAATGGCAGGTCTGGTAGGTGATTATGTAACCTCTGTTATATGAGAGAGGGGTGAGGAGAAGGGCTGATCCAGGCTAAACCAGTAAAGCAGATGCCTAGTAGCAGCATGTGCAGGTAGGAATTATAAGCACGCTTTTTTGTTTTTTATGTGCCAGACACTCTGCTCCTTAGCTCGACTTAAAACTACACAGTTCCAAGCCTGTTTCACAATTTATAATACAGAGAGTCCATTTTCCAGTTTCCTATAGGTAGCACGCTTGTTTCACTTAGGTTTTAGAGAAATGCACTGTATGGTGTTACAGAGCACACTATGTTTGTCAGTTTAACAGTAGAAAGCACGCTGTTTTAACTTAATTGGGGAAGAAAGAGGGCTACAGGAAAGTCTTACTGTTCCAATAGATTACTTATCAGTTTTGTAGTCTAAACAGACTGATATGCGGGAGTTACTGGGACTGTCGCCAGTGCTTCTGGACCCAGTTTGTTAGGTTTACAGGTGGCAAAGGTATTTTAGTGGATCTTAACCTTATTAAACAAGTTCCGTAGTGGGGGGAAGTCTTCTGTATTCGTTGCTACTCCTGGAATGACCCTATATGCTTTTACAAGCCTTTCAGGGGGAAGTGAAGTAGGAACACCTTATTAAACAAGTTCCGTAGTGGGGAGAAAGTCTTCCATATTTGTTGCTACTCCCGGAATGACCCTGTATGCTTTTACAAGCCTTTCAGGGGGAGGGGAGGTAGGAGCACCACAACCGCCTGGGACCTGATGCACTGGCTGATTTCAATCAAGTACTTTTCCAAACATACAGCAAAGTATTGAATCTTAAGAGTATTATAGAAGCACACCATAGTAAGGCAGAAGTAAAGAAAAAGTTGATAGTTAAGTACAGAGGATGTAGAATGTGTAGGTATATGCACGAGGGAACCTACACCAACATTATGAGCTACAATAGGACTATTGCTTGTCCAGGACATCTTATTTGTAATACTTCTAGGGTCGTATATTTGGTAATTTGTTCCATTTTCCCCACATTTTATGCGGGCAAAACCAAAAGAAAATTGAAGGACAGAATGAAGGGACATCTAAACGACATTAGGAAGTGTAACATGGTGAATGCTCTATTTAGGCATTCAAACAGTTGTGTTTAATGACAAAAAAATATTTTTTTAAATTTAGACCAGGCACATTTAGATAAATGAGCACTGACTCTGACAATTTTTAGCTAAGAAGGGAACTTACTTGTCAAACAAGGTTGGATGCTTTCACGAGTCCAGGTTTAAATGATTATACATCTGTTGTTCCATTGCTTAAATATAGGGACAGATTAATTTAAATTTAATTTATATTAACAAAATTAAAGTTGTATTATTGTTTATTATTTTTTGTAAAACACGTTATGATTAATTAATGAATTAATTTATTTAAATCAATTAACATAATTTAAAAGTGATCGGAAGTTGATCTAAACTGTTTTTTAAGCCAATCTATGGAGTGAATATGATGTTAAGTTTAGGTTATGCATTATTATTAGTAGTTTTTTAAATTTATTTGTATGACTATTGTTGCAGGAGATGAATTTATTTATATAGATGTTATTCATGGTTAGGATGGTGATTTACAGTAACAATACCGAATGATTGATACATTTTAAACATCCCCTACTTCTCATACCTTAATCTACTTTCTGCCCTTAACTCACTCTTCTCACTAGCTCTCTCTAATCTTCCTTGACTACTCTTTCTACTGTCTTCTAAAATCTGTTAAGCAAGTTGCCTCAGAGAAACATTCTATTGTAATTTTCTTGCCTTCGTGCAACTACATTATGATAAAACTGGGTTTTTGTAACCACTTACCCCAAAAGCTATATTCATCTTAATAACACATTTCTTTTTATACATCTTGAAATAATTTTACTGTACTCCTGATTATTGACACTGTATAACATCGTATTGCTACTTAATGCCTTCTAATAATCCTGTAACATTGTTGTTTAATGCTAATTTATAACGAAAATTGTTTAATATGTTGGAGCTTTTCTCCCCGGGCCTCTGCTGAAAAAGGGCTCTTCATCTCAGTCGGACAATCCTGGTCAACAAATGTAAAATAAAATAAATAATAAATAAATAATTTAAATTGCATTGTTAAAGAGATTTTAAAGGAGGCGGGTGGAATGTAAGACTTTACTCTAACAAAGTCCCCAGATGTTAATAGGGAAGTACGTGCTTAGGAAAGATTTTACTATAAGTGTTTATCTGCATTTTAATAAACATTGTGGACTTATTTTGGCATTTGGAGTGGTTGATACTGTAGTATTTGTACTGTTTTTGGCCAGTGGGCCATGATTGAATAGCATAATAAACTTGTGCTGAAATGACTTTTCCCATTCCCCTGCTGGAGAACCATCTAAAGCTACGTCTCCTACTTCTGGAACCTCCCTGTCTGCTAAAAAGTCATCAGACAGGCACAAAAGGAGTAAGAGAGGTGACAAGCCTATGGAAAAGGACAAAGAGTCAAGAACATGTCCTCTCGACTGCTCCTTATCGCAGCTGACCTCTTTGGCTCCATCACCGATGCTGTCTAAAACTTCGGCTCCTATTCTTCCTTCAGATGTGATAGTTGTAGGATCTCAAACTCCTCCCATACCAGAGCTGAGATTTTCACTAGAAAAAGTCTCCCCTAGACCGAGCTCCCCTTTCTTGAGAACAGAACATTGCATAGATCTTCAAGATCTACCTCTACTTCATCCTCCTTCAGATCAGTCCAGTTTACCAGACGTCTGACAGAAGCAGATGTGGATAGGATGATGAGGAAGTTCTTCAGGGCCCAAATTCAGTTGGGGGTTCTCCCCACTCTGACCCCTGTCAGACCTGTGAGCTTTGGTCCATCTCCCCTGCCTATGGCTAATCCTGCCCCAGTCAGCCTTCTGGTTTCAGTGGTTTTGGATCTAAGCTTTTCCTAGGGATTGTCCTTATCGGATATGAAGTCTTTGGTGGCTTCCACTCCATAGACATCTCTGATCTAACCTGTTCTGAGCACTTGTCTTGGTGCTGAAGTAGCTGCGCTAGTTCCTATTTTATGGATTGGTTCTGAAGATATTAGAGCCGTTCTTTACTCTTGGAGCTTTGACACTAGACAACTCAGCTGCAATGTCTGTCTCAGAGCAGCATTGACTCATTTCCTGGGATCAGCCAGCTTGGATGCTTCTGCTTTTACTGGGGTGGTGTTGAGTTCACCCTCAGCTTCTGCATTCGAGGCAGTTGAAAGAGCTCTCTCTATTTCTGGTGAGCTGACTTCCCTTAGTTTCTCGACTCCACCCATCCCCCAGTGAAATGCCTTGGGTCCTGATCTTGCTCCTCTTATCCCATTGGAACAACCTCTTCCTCCAAACCTTACCTTGACATGGTCCACATTCAGGATTATCACCAGTCTTCTGAGTCCTCTCTAGTGCCCTAGGTAACATATGCATACGAGGAGGCATGTAAATTTCCCATAAGAATCACTCATCGAAGACGAAGATTTTGATGAAGAAGAATGGTCCCCCAGATCACCATATAAGGACATCTCATTTGGGGAGATCCTTGAACTTTTGAGACATAAAGGCAGTTGGTTATCCAAAGCCCCCTCCTAGGAGGAATCCATGATTCTTGAAGCCTTCGGATCTAGCTCAGTTACTTCTTGGATGGTCCCTTCTGCTAGTGGGATAATGGGTCTAATCTTTCGGTTGGCATGGAAGTAGCTGGATGTGGCAAAATCTGTTCTGTGCAAACCTGATAAGTTTCTTGTTGCACCAAGGGATCACTAACATTGGAGCAAGGGGCTGGTGCCACAGTAGTAGTGGCAGCCACCAAAAGTGATCTGGCTAAAGAAAGCTCATCTTCCATCCCCTTAACAGGAAGTCTAGGGAATTGGACAGATTTGGGAAGCGAGTTTATGCTTCAGCTACCTTTGCTTTGAGGGCAGTGAATTATCTGCCACACATGACTAGATTTCAGTTAGATTTGACTAAGGAGATCTCCAAATCTCTCTTGGGGTCCATGTCTGTGGAAGACAAGAAAATTGTAGACTCGCAGATGGCCACCCTCAGTACCTGTCAAATGTCTCCATGCATCTGATCTTCATCGACACTGAAGGCATTTGAGAGATGCAGGCACAGGCATTACTATAAGGAGACATGTTTAGTTGTACTTGTGTGACTCTGCAGATCCTTTCAGGATGTCCTTTGTGAATGCCCTTTTTGATGGTTCAACTCTCTTTGGAACAAAAGTCAAGGACACACTCTCTAGAAGTGAGCAGAATGATAAAACTCTCTCTCTGCCATAGGGATATGGTTTTCTACCCTAGAGATCCTTATTTAGAAACCAGATAAGAATTAAGAAACTGTGGTTCCAGAAGTCTCAAGAATTGTCCCCGGATAGTTCTGGAGATAAAGTCTCATGAGGCAGAGAGGGAAATTCTAATGGTGGACATCACCCATGAGGCATAGGAGGCCTACAGAATTAAGGTTTTAGGGGATCATTCTCCAAGAGGCCTTATCAGCACACCTGAGCAGTTGTCTGACTGATACACTCTGGAGGCAGCCAGGGATGCTTGTCTCTGCACCCAGAAGCTTGGACATTCATCACCAAAGACGTCTCCATGCAGAGAATTATAAGCAGAGGGTAATGCTTTCCATTTTTTTACTTCCCTCCATCATCAAAGAAACTCCCCTGAGAAAAGCAGCTGTTATAGAAATAAAAAAAAGCTGCTACACAAGTGAGTCATCCAGGACGTCCCACCAAATCAACATGAATCTGGAACTTTCTCGAGATTCTTTTTGGTGCCAAAAAAGAATGGGAACCTTAGGCCAATCTTGGACCTCAGTCATCTCAATCAATATATCAGACTTAACACAATTCTGGATGGTCATGGTACAAGCCGTCCTTCCTCTGTTGAGAAAGAAAGACTGGATGTACTCGACAGCCCTTTAAGATGCATACTACCACAATATGCTAAACAAGCAATCCAGAAGGTTTATCCTCTTCTGTCTGAGAGCCCATAACTTTCAGTTCAGAGCTCTGCCCTTTGGTCTCATCACAACCACAGCCCACCGAGTGTTCATCAAGAGTATGGCAGTGGTTGCAGCTCACCTCAGACTGCAGGGGTTCCAAGTGTTTCCTTACCTAGATGACTGGTCCTACCAGGCCACTTCTGATTTGGGGCAGAGACAATCTGCTCCATCTTTGCTCTCAGTTGTGTATCACAGTAAAACTGGACAAATCTCAGATTCTACTGGTACATACATTAGAATTCATAGATACCCATTTAAATACCATAATCCAGATAGCAAGGCTGCCAAAGAACAGATTGTCTACCCTGCACAGCCAGGTACTAATGGTTCTGTCCTATCAAAACCACCAGCCAGACTGGTTCTTCAGCTTCTGGGAACAGTGGCAGCCTCCATAACCTTTGTTTCTCTTGCCAGATATTACATGAGAATTCTGCAATGGACACTTGCAGTGCAGTGATCCATCAGGTACCAACCCAGCAGTTTTTGGATTTGTTTGACAAACATTTGCAGAACACATATAAGCTGATATATTCAGTCTCCCAAGATATCTCAAGGCCATCTGTTTATATCTTTCCAAAGCCACAATGACTAACGATGTTTCCCAGCTAGGCTGGGGAGGCATTACATGGGAAAGACAGTCGAAAGTCATCTCCTTTTGAGGCCAGTCTTCACATCAGTGTAGGGCAGTTCTCCTAGTATTGCAGGCCTTTCAGGACATCCTTTCTCTAGGGATGGTTTCTTTTTTTTTAATCATCATATTATATTATCAGTTATGACACAGGCAATCATACCTTTATATAAATGAAAACAAACCATATTGACATATTCTTGCTTAGAAACATTATACATCATGTATAATCTTTTGTGCAGTCATTGTCAATCCAGCATTACATAGCTCATTCCAATCTTGACTTCCTTTAAACCTCATTTATTTTCTAAAATGTTATTCTGCACATAATGTTCCCACAATTCCTATGTTTTCTATGTAATTTGCCCCTACCCTTTAATAAAGATCCCACTTTCAGTTCTTTTATCTCTGTTACTATATTCACTACTTCATATACATTTGGCTTAGACTTTCATTTCTGTTATACCTACAGTAATATATATTACAGTCTAGGTCTTCTCCTAATGCTCATTGAATTTGTATACTTATTCTGTTATTAACCATGTCTATTTTTTCCTGTATATATACATATATATATATATATATATATATATATATATATATATATATATATGTATGTATATAGGTCTTGTTATGTCTTCTGCTGTATACTGTATTTTAATATATTTTTTGAAACTTCTCTGTATACTATATTTTAACATATTGTGTAAAATTTTACTTACTGTGGAGCTTTTCTTCCCGAGCCTCTGCTGAAAATGGACCTGTGTCCAGTCGGACCATCCCAGTTAACAAATGTAAAATAAAATAAAATAAATAAATAATATTTTCTAGTAATTGCTTAAGTTATGTTGTCCATCTCGCCTTCCTTCTTTCTGGTTGGGTTCAAAGCCGATCTCGGCTCCAACTCGGCCACTTCTAAAGCTCAAAGAGTCCTTACTGGCTCAAGGCTAACCCCTTATCCTAGCATGCTTAGTGGTAGCTACCCAGATCTCGTTTGCCACTTGCAGCGTCGAGATTGACTTCTGCTGGCTCAGGCTAAGTAGTGATATTTTTCTATAAAAATTCTTATTGTTTAAGGCTAAATTTCTTTAAAGTTTAGTGATTACTCCTTCTGTATCACCCCTATCCTCATTGCTTTTTTTTTTTTTTTGCTGTTGTTAGGCCGTCGTTTTCTCTCAGGCCTTTACCTGTGTGTTGTTGTTGTCAATGAGCCGTTTTTCTTGAGGGTTGTTCTCTTGTCCTGTTATCCCTCCTTGCGTTTTACTTAGAGGCCTTCTCCCTTTGGGAGCAGTAGCCATTTAACTTAGAGGCTACCCCCCCTTCTTCTTTCTTCTTCTTAAAAAAAAAAAAAAACACACACTCTACAAGTTGTTAGTCCTATCTTTTGTGGTGTTTAGGGGCGGTCCATCTTCAGGTCTCATGCTCTGCTTGCCATGCCTTTAGCGCACGGGTTTTGCAGAAGAGGCACAATAAACTTATTTTGAGAGGGTTATTAAAACCCCAGGTTGAAGTAGCATTGGAGACCCAGCCCTTAAAAAAATCTGATGACAAACTGGCATCTTCGTCCTCTCCACCTTTGGTGCCAACAAAGTCGAGACCCAGATCTTCAGAACCTTTAGAGCGGATTCTTGGCTCCGATGAGTCTTTTTCTCCAGTGGCTCCATCAGTGTCTTTGGAGCCATCCCGGACCCAAAAAAGATTGAGATCTCCTTGGCTGGACTCAGTGAGACCTGTGCCTCAGTCTCCACTGTTGCAGTCAGTGGCAGGTAGTCAGTGGTCCTCAGCCCACTCCTCTCAATCATCCAGGAGTTTATCAGATGATGATGTGGAGAGAGTGGTGAAGAGGCTGCTCAAGACACCGGTATTTGCTAAATTGTTGTCGAGCCCAGCCCCAGAAGGAAACCAGTCCTTGTCTCTATTCCTCCTCCTCCGACTGCATCCAGTTCAGAGCCGGAGTGCATGGAAAGGGTTCCTTTTAGATGAAATAAGATAGGTTCTTTCAAATGCATCTTGGTCAAACTTGAAAAGATGAAAAGGCAAATGACGAAGCGGCATATAATCGAATTCTTTCCCCTGGGAAAGAAATTGCTTGGCCACATTCATTACATTGCCATTTTCGTCAATGTAGTGAGATCTCAGAGTTGGTATATTTAAGTAGGGGGTGTGTGGTGGGCACAGCCCCCCATGTTGGGGGTGGGGGGGCAAAGCCCCCCACTCCCCCACTTTATGTTATGTTTTAAGTATTTTTTTTTTTTTTTGGAACAGCAATTTTTTTTCCCCTTGGAAAAAAAATCTCTATTCAAAGTGTTTGAGTTTGTAAGCTTTTACTTACATGATAAGTCATCGTTCACTTTTCTAAGCATTCGATGATTTAATATAGACCCCATGGAAGTAGCAGTGGTGGAACTTTCAGTTCCAACAACCCTTGCTTTGTCGGTTCCGACATCCACTCCGACCTCCTCTATAGTTTGCCCTGTCGAGTGATCTGGGCTCCGAGACTCTCTCGTCGGCTCTGGGGGGGGGGGGGGGTGGGTGGCATCAGACCCTTGTCCGACCCTGCTCTCCCCCTCGGAGCCTCGGCTCCCAAATCTGCCACGGAGCCATCGCCTTCAGTGTAGAGGAGGTCTCCAGGCTCCTCGGAACCGGAGCCTCCCTCCGTTCCTGACTGTGGTGCCTTGAGGTGATGAGGAGTGTGCTGTCTACCGAGACCGGTTCACTATTGGCTCCATCCCCATCGATACCGGTGTCTGCCTGGGATCCTCCTCTCCATCCCAAGTGCAGGGAAGTAATGCCCCAGGATGCCCCACAGGGCGACCCCTCTTCTTCTGAGACCTCTCCTGAGCATGCCTCAGAGGAGGTTCCCAGGAAGAAATGTAAGAGGAAGCATGTGGACTCCCCTGAGTCCGTCACTTCTGACATGGACTTGGATGACTCAGAACGGTCCCCACGGTTCCCCTCTGAGGATGTCTCATTCTCAGACATCCTGGACATCCTTCGGCAGAGGGGAAACTGGAAGTCCCTTGCCCCTTCTGAGGATGAGTCCATGTACCTGGACATCTTTGGTTCCCGACCCTCCACCTCCTGGGTGTCTACGCCTTTTGACCCACTTTTGTCTGTAGTGAGTCGAAAGGCGTGGAGTGCCCCAGAGACCATGGAGCCCGTTCCAAGAAGGCCTAACAAGTTCATTACTGCACCAGAGGACAAGACATTTCTCTCTAAAGGCGTGCCAGTTGATGCTATGGTGGTGGCAGCAGCCACCAAGAAGGAACTCGCGAAGACTTCCTCTTCTATCCATCTGCCAAACAAGGAGTCTAGAGCCATGGATAGATATGTGAAGTGTATTTTCTCTTCAGCAGCCTTTACTCTTCAGTCACTGAACTATTTGACACATTTCACAACACTTCAGTGGGATCTCCTTAAAGAGCTGGGAGGTACCCTCCAGGATCCTTCAGCTGAGGGAGCGGCTTCCAAGGCAGCTAACCATCTAGTGACCCTAAACTCCATTGTTAACTCCTCCATGCGCCTGATTTCTTATGCCACAGATGGAGTGAGTAGGGCTGCAGGCACAGGAGTGGCTCATCGCAGACACTCCTGGATGCGCCTTTGTCAATTTACAGAGCCCTTCAAGTCCTCCTTTACGAATGCCCCCTTTGACTGCTCGGTCTTATTCAGGCCGCAAGTTAGAGAGACTCTTACCAGGAGTGAACGAGATGGCAAAACTCTCTGTGCCATAGGAGTCCATTTTTCCACTCCTTCCAGGCCTTATCTCAAAGGCCAAAAGAGTAGTAAAGTGTGGTTCCGTAAATCCCAGGGAGCTTCGCCGGACACTCGTGGAGATAATTCCCACAGGGGCAGAGGGGGAAATAATAACAGGAGATGCCAGCCTCGTGTCGGGGGGGGGTCCGCAACAGGGTGACAGGGATATGTTCTCTGCCAGGCCCTTTCAGAATCCCTGAAGGATTGCCCAGCTGCCCACCTCTGGAGGCAGTCGGGGGTAGAATATCACTGTACCCAAAAGTCTGGCAAGATATAACAGAAGACGCGTGGGTATGGTGCATAATATCGAGGGTTACAAAATTCCTTTCTCCCAAACACCCCCAAGAAGTCAAAAACGATCAGTCTCAGATGTTCCACCCAATCTTCGGGATCAAACAGCCTTGGAAGTAAAAACTTTGCTGCAAAAAAGAGCCATTCAGGAAGTCCCTGCAGACCAGATCAAATCCGGAACTTTCTCAAGGTTCTTTTTAGTTCCAAAAAAGACGGGACTGGAGACCTATCCTGGATCTCAGCAAGTTAAACAGGGTAGTAAAGAAGACCAAGTTCTGGATGATGACACTGCAGTCCATTCTACCCTTTTTGGGTTAGGACGATTGGATGTGCTCTATCAATCTCCAGGACCTGTACTACCATATAAAAATGGACAGGCAGTCCAGGAGACATTTATGCTTCTGGCTGGGAGCCAGTCATTACCAGTTCAGAGCTCTACCCTTTGGTCTCACTACAGCCTCCAGGGTGTTCACTAAATGCATGGCAGTAGTGACGGTTCACCTGAGACGTTTGGGATTCCAGGTGTTTCCTTATCTAGATGACTGGCTCCACACTGCTGCCACCGAGCATCATCTCTTAAGTGCCAGGAACCACACGATTCACACTTGTGCACATCTAGGAATCACAATATACTACAAAAAATCTGCCTTGTTGCTCTCTCAATGTATTACTTTCATAGGCACTCAACTAAATACAAGAGGCATGATAGCCAAGTTCAGGAAAGGGTGCTTACCATTCTACGTCAGGTCTCTCTCCTCTTGTCAAAGTCAAAGGTTCAGGCACAGTTAGTCCTAAAGGTCTTGGGCTTGATGGTGGCTACCATTACTCTAGTCCCGTTAGCTCATTACCATATGAGGATTTTGCAGTGGCTCTTTTTCACTCAGTGGTCGTATCAGAATTTACCAATGTCACACATGATCTTAATCACGGATGCTTGCAAAAAAAGATCTACAGTGGTGGCTCCACTCTCCCCTAGTCACTCTAGGTGGACCCTTTGTAGCCCCTCATCCGGTAGCCACAGTGACCACAGATGCTTCCCAGATAAGGTGGCGAGGCATTATCTGGGGCAAACAGTCCACAGAACTTGGCAGCCTCATGAGTACCATTTGCACATCCATGTTCTGGAGATGAGAGTGGTGTTATTAGCATTGCAAACACTTCATGACTCTCTTCCTTTCAACTATATAGCGATTCAGATGGACAACATGCCAGTGGTGTGGTACATCAACAAACAGGGTGGAACCAAATCTTGCCCCTTGTGTCGGGAGGCCCTTCGAGTATGGCAATGGGCGATTTCCTCTCAGCGTTTTCTGGTTGCAGCGCACATCCTGGGGAAGTCCAAGTGATAGCGGACAAGCTCAGCAGGGCAATTCTCATGCCCCACAAGTGGTCTCTGAAACAAGATGTGGTGGCTATGATCTTCCGCAGATGGGGCTAGCCATGCTGCGATCTTATTGCCTCATACCTAAACAACAAATGCAGCAGCTACTTTGCCCTAGTTTCCCCACCGGGACAGTCACCCGGAGATGCACTTATTCATGATTGGCCCCCTGGAATTCTTTACGCCTTTCCTCCCTTTCCTCTAATTCCAAAAGTTCTTCGGAAAGCAAAGTTGTTGAGTCAAAAAGCTGATCCTCATTGCCCCTTACTGGTCTCGTCAGATATGGTTCCTGTTCCTTTGGCATTACCTACAAGAGGAGCCTTGCATTTTGGACCCAGTTCCAGATCTCCTGACACATCAGATGGGTGCTCTTCATCCCTCCATTCAAACTCTCAAGCTGACAGCTTGCTTTCTCCACTTCCAGTCCTAGCCAGGCTTTTGGATATCTCACCTATGGTTCAATGTATTTTAGTCTCTTCTCACAATCCAACTACTAGGGCACTTTACATTAGTAAATGGAAGAGGTTCTCTTTCTGGGCCAAGTAAAATGACCCCTCTACAGCACCAATTTCAAAAATTTTGGACTTCCTGGCTGAAACCTTTGAGAAAGGAGCAGTGGCTGCTATGATTCGAGTTCAACTGGCTGCTATTTCCACATTTCATGTGGGCCTTCTAGGTTCTAACATCATGTTCCACAAGCTACCCTATTAAGGCCTCCCATCTGAGAACCTCTCCATCCTTGGGATTTAAATTTAGTACTAGCGGCTCTAATCCTCCCTCCCTTTGAACCAAATGCTTCTTGTCCTCTAAAATTCTTATCATGGAAGACCCTCTTCCTGATTGCAATTACATCAGCTAGGCACCTTTCCGATTTACAGGCACTTTCCATCTGCCCACCTTATATGATTTTTCACAAGGATAGAGTATCTTTTAGAATAAATCCTTCCTTTTTACCAAAAGTCTCTTCAGAGTATAATTTGAATCAGTCAATTGAACTCCCTGTATTCTTTCCAAATTATGGCAACAAGGCAGAGTATAAGCTACACCAACAGGCAGTTATGATTTTATCTTCAAAGAACCAAGGACATCAGAAAATCAAGTTAGCTGTTTGTATCCTTCTCACAGAGTAAGCAAAGCTCACCAGTTTCCAAAGTGACTTTGTCAAAATGGCTGTCCAATAATATTACTAATGCTTATGAGTCTCGGAATGTGTCTGTCCCAGGAAAGCTAAGGGGACACTCTGCTAGGTCCTTGGCTACCTCCATAGCTTTTCAAGCCAAGCTTACATTAGATACTATTTGTGCAGCAGCAACATAGGCTACTCTCCATACCTTCATTAATCATGACAAAGTAGACATGGCCTCTCGGAACAGGGCATCTTTTGGTTCCATGGTTCTGAAGTCTCTTTTCCAGTGAGCCACCCAGGATTTAGGTGCTGGAGACGGTGTCGCAACCAGAAAGAAGGAAGGTGAGATGGACAACATAACGTAAAGAAGTTATGTTCTTACCATAACGTTCCATGTTTGTTGTCATTTATCTCACCTTCCTTCTTGCGTCCCTCCCTCCTTCCCCCATCATGGATGATTGAGAGGAATTTCCTTTTTGGCTGATTTGGCTGAGTTTCCTTTGCTTTTCAGCTGTTTTTATAGTCCTTGTCACCATTGTTCATTTTTTTCGGTACAAGGAAGCAGTATTGTTTGGTTACCTCTTTTATTTGATAATTTATAGTTCTCCTATCTAGTGGTTTGTTGTCACAAACAAGATATGGGTAGGTATCGCTAAGCATGCTGGGATAAAGGGCTAGCCTTGAGCCAGTAAAGACTCTTTTCAAGCTTTAGAAGTGGCCGAGTCTGAGCTGAGATCAGCTCCGAACCCAACCAGAAAGAAGGAAGGTGAGATAAAGGACAACAAACATGGAGCATTATGGTAAGAACATAACTTTTTTTTGTCGGTCACCTGAATTAAACTTAACAAGGCCTTACTATGTCTAGGCAATTCAGATCCTGTATCCCAGCTCAAAAAATTATTTCCCTACTTACACAAATTTGCTCACCTAGTATTTCTGAGAGAGTAGTCTGTAGGGAATTTTTAAAAACCTGCCAACTCATTACACTCCCAAAAATATGTTCCCAATTATCTCTTTCTTCCCCATCATACGTCCAACATTTGCAATCTACCTGAGGAAAAATTCTTTGGAGTCTGCTTGGGGTATAAAAATACCTATGAAAACAATTCCAAGCCAAAACTTTAAATCTTTTAGACTATGTTACATATTTAGAAATTATACATATATCCTCCCATTGTTTCTTTGTGAATCACTTATCCAG
This sequence comes from Protopterus annectens, assembly GCF_019279795.1. Taxonomy (NCBI): domain Eukaryota; kingdom Metazoa; phylum Chordata; order Ceratodontiformes; family Protopteridae; genus Protopterus; species Protopterus annectens. The sequence goes on from NC_056746.1 coordinate 1,514,590,909, forward strand.
TCTCTCTACCCAATCTTTTTCAGCCTTCTCTGATTGATTCCGATAGTTATCATGAAATATTTTATGTGCTCAGATAATTATCCTTTTTTAAACAGCAACTTCTGTTCTAGATTCAACTAAACACTTTACCAATGCTGAGTTTCACTTAGGATTCCCCTATCCCTTTGCCGGTACTCTATCAATCCTTGATAGGAAAGGCAGTCACTGGCCAGCAGCCCAAATGTATTCTTGGCCTCTTCACATTATATTACCATTCCGTCTGTATAATTTTTCACTCCCAATACCTTGTTTCCCTTACCAGTTTTCTCCAGTAAATTTGTGCCCCCTCTTGCCTATTCTGTGTACTTCTAATTGCTTTCATCCCTATCAGCAGAATCTATTTCTCCACTGCTGTGGTGGCTTAGCTCTTAAAGTACTCTCTGCTACTTTATAAATCTAATATTCTGTATCACTATTGCTATTTTCCTTAAGGATCTGCATCCAAAATCTCACCATCTCCTTATTTCTTGAGCCCCGTTTCATCATCATCCATTTTCACTTTGAATTAGAGCTTTCTGCTTGTGCTATGCATTGGAGCCTTAACTGTGTAACACTAAAATATCCCTTCCAATCATGTAATCACAAACCACCTTGATCTGTTGGAAGGATGAACTTATACCACTTGACTCATGCCCTGTTACCCTCCCAGATAAAATCCTACAACTTTTTATTAATTGCTGTTCACAACATCTCTTCTAGTTGATAAAAATATGCTTGACCTGTGCATAAAACTAAATGGGCTAAAACCGTTTTTCACTGTTTGCATCTTGCTATCCATATTCAAAAATAAGAACTTCCAGTTCCTCTGTATTTGTATTATCTTTTCTTTTAGTCTCTTCCCACATATCTTTAGCTGTCATAAAAACCCATACTCCCACGTACTTCATTTTATCATGTCCCATAAATATGGACATTGCTGAACCAATTTGTGTGTGGGTACACAGTTTACAGCTATAGCCTTTGTTTTATCTTCATTACTTTTATATCCAGAAAAGACTCAAAACTGTCTCAGAATATTCCACAAGACATTGAGATGTCCTTTTCTGGCTTTATCAGGTACAAAATAATATTGTCTACAAATACAGTCAACTTTTCTTACTTACCATACCAACTGTATCCTTGAATTTCTTCTAAGTCCCTTATTTTCTTTACCAGTGATTCTAAATACAATGCAAATAACAAAGGGGAGAGAGGACACCACTGCCTGGTTCCTCTGTTCAGAGTAACTTGCCCACTTTAATTTTTACCTCTGATCTCTCATATATCCTCCTAATTAACCTTATTATTGTGCTAGGGATTGCACACATTTCCCTTACTCTGCTTATAAAATCCCAGTTTACTCTGTTGAATGCTTTCTCTGCATCAACACCTATGAACAATAGTGGTATTTTCTTATATTCTACTTCCCTCTAGACCATCATTGTTTCATTAATATTGTCAAATGTTTGCCTGTCCTCCAGAAAACCACATAGATTCATATCTATTAATTTTGGCAGCACGTTTGCCATTCTTTTAGCCATGATAGACATAAACACTTTATAATCATGCCATAGAATCAAAATGAGCCTATATGAAGCTGGATCTGATGGGTCTTCACCATCATTAGGTATTAACTGCGGTGGTGGTGCTGCGGTAGCATTGTCGCCTCACAGTAAGACGCTGTTCCGTTCGATTCTCAGCTAGAACGTATTCTGCGTGGAGACATGCGTGAATGGGCATACCTTCGCTGAACGTTGTGCTTCAGGGCTGGCAACTTGGCATGTAAAAATCCACTGCCGATCATTAGCGGACCGGAGTTCCGCTGTGGCGACCCCTAACCGGGAAAAGCCGAAAGACACAAAGGTATTAACAGCCACTACAGTTTTTTTTCTAGGATGTTGGAACTTCTCCTTATTTTAAAATACTGTTAAACAAAACCGTCCAGACCTTTATCACTTTCTTGGCAAAATTGAAGTGTATTAACCCACCACCGAGTTTGCGCAGGAATGGGCGTGCCCGCTGTGATTGACATGCGGGAGGGCGGGATTAACAACGGCAATGTGCCGTGATTGACAGTAACAGTGGTGGATACCCTCCCCTTTGTCAACAGGCTTGTCTCACTTCAGCTCTCAGAAGTGTAGATAGAACACAGATCATGGTTAGGGTTAGAGTATATTAACCCTGGGGATAGGTTGCCTTAGGATTCATGATCCAAGTTCGCTCAGGTGTGGTTGTTTCCGACTTTACTGACATCCCAGCTGGGTTATTATTTAAGCGTAGAAGCTGGCACTTTTTTAAATGTTATTCTAAATTTGTACTTTGTCAATATTAAGATGTTTAGTTAGATAAAAGTTAAAAAATCAGAAACTCTAATGTTGGGTATTTCTGCCTTAATGACAGCTACATCATCCAGCAATGGGGTTGGAGCTGCTGCCTCCCTCCTATACATAATTTTAAGCGCCGTGCAATATTATGGTGGAGAGTGTGGGGATTAAAGCCTCTCAACCAATGTCATACGGAGGTGGGGCTTGCTACAATGCATTATAGTAAAATATCGTCACAAAATACACGCAATAACAAACCTACACGTTTTAGATTTTTTGCAACTATTTTGTGTCACGTTATATTTATAACTAGTGTTATTGCTTAAAGAATACAGAAACATTACTGGACTGTGTCTGACGGATGTGTGGTACAGTGTAACGTGACCTGTCCTCCATTATGGTGTCTCGTAACCCATGCTGAAATATCTCATTTTTTATTCTTTATTTTGTGATCCTTGGTGTAATAAATACTAGGGATACTGTGGCTTTGCACCTTTCTGGGTAAGGGATATCTCCTTTGAGTCGACCCCTTTTATACTTCTCAGTAACAGTAATGTGAATCTCTGTTTATCAGCTACAAGGAACTCTCCAGCCTCCTTTTTTTACATTTTAGATAAGTGCGTCCTCCAGTAATTTCCTGACACTATTATATCGCGTACCATAAATTTGTTATTCATTAATGGAAATAATTCAGCTTGTTAATTTACGATTTTGGTACAGGAAATAGTTTAACACTGTTGTTTCATAGACTGATGAGCGTATATGTTACACAAGCAGTGGATCAGGATGAAGGCTCTGAAAAGGAAAATGATCTATACTGATGAGTCGCTTCATAACTTATGCTTCCTGATGCGGTGTTAGAGGTTGCGGTTGTCTATTTCTAGCCTAAGTTCACGAAATAAAGAAATAGGCACAACTTGCCTTTGGACTTTTGCCCTGATTTGCGAAATAAAAAAATGATTTGATTTCACAGCAATCGCATCTACGTTTTTATGTTATACATATGATGTTTTCTTTATAATCGAATCTTTTTGTGCAATTAACTTGTGTTTTGGTTGCATTCACAGGTATCGGATCTATTACCTTGTGTTATGGTGGCATCTTTCAATCAAAAGGTGGGCGGTGCAGTCAAAATGCTCGCAGGCGGGGTTTGGGCGGGGCTTGCTACTGCGCATCTGGTGGGTTAATACACTTCAATTTCGACACTTTCTTCTCTCCTAGCTTCCAAATTTCCACAAGAATACCATCCATTCCTGGAGTCTTTCCTGCAGATTAGTTATACATCATAATTTTTATCTCATCTTCTATCCGAACTGTTAATAATAGAGCCTCATCTACCTCTAACCTTGGCATATTTAATTATTTCATAAATATTTCCATTTGTGCCTTTCCTTGATTTTCACAGTTTGCTGTTTTATACAGTTTCATAAAATTTCTGAAGTATTTATAATACCTGTACAGAATCTCTGGTTATTTTCCTTGTTATATGCTCCATAAATTTGGCAACAACTCTTTCTATTTTCTGTTGCATGAGTTGTACTAAAAGTTTGTATGCTCTGAAGTTATTATAAAAAAACTTGCATAATAGCAATCTTTATAAACTCATACCTATTATCCAGGTAGTCCTTTATTTTCTCTTTAGCACTCTACAGTTGTGCCTCTTCTTGTTCTGTGGGATCCCCCTTAGTCTGCAATACTTTAACCTTTCTCAGTCCCTTTAAATAATTCCTGTTACTTCTTAACCATATTTCTATTTCTATTATTTCTACCATGTTCTTAAACTCCACTCTCATTTTATCCCATCCACATCCATCCACAACCCGTGTTTCACATTTTTGTACATCCTCCTCCCTAGCTATATCTTTTGAGGAAATTTCTGTCTTCCGTAATAACTCCCAAATAATGTCCACTACCCATTCTTTAAATTCCTTTCCTTTCAATAGATAGGTAGGGAAGCACCAGTGTCTCATTTTTACTTCATTACCCTGCATTTTTATCTTGATAGTATTGGCAAATGATCTGAAATAGTTATTGGATGTGTTTCAAAACACATGTTCCGGTGAATTATAATTTCTATTTAGCCCAGCCCAGTAGTTGTACCTTGGGAAATAATATGTAAATTCTGTCCAAGTTCCTACTACTGAATTCACACTTTCCATACTAAATATTTTTAAAAATATCTTCAAAATTATATCCTCGTCTGTTATATTTTCCCTTCTAGGCTCTCCAGGTGCATCCTTACTGTTGCAAACCAAATTCCAGTTCCCACTTATAAGTAATATTCCTTGCTGTAATCTGATTATTTCTCCCAGAATTTTCTTAAGTTCCATTGTAGCAATTTTAGGTGGAATATAAATGCATGCCAATGTAATCCTCCTCCCTAGCCAGTAGCCTGTTACTACCACAAATCTATAATTATCTATGTTAAGTTGTCCAATCTCACCTTCGTTCTTGCTGGATGGGTCGGAGCCGATCCTCGGCTCCTACTCAGCCACTTTCTATAGCTGTAGAGCTCTTCACTGGCTCGAGGCTACCCCTATTCCAGAATGCCCAGCATCAGCTACCCAGATCTTGTTTGAGATAGCTCACACTAGACATAATCATAGAGGATAATCCATTATTATTAAACCTGGATATACAGTAAATTGTCATGGTTTTCTTGTGAAGCAACTAAGAACAAAACAAGTTAGCCAGTGAAACCATTGAAAAACTCCCCTCAATCTTCGAGGAAGGGGGAGGAAGGAGGGACGCAAGAAGAAAGGTGAGATGAAGGATGACTAACATGGAACGAATGCCCAGCGTCAACTACCCAGATGTCGTTTGCCGCTTTAGCTGTGAGATTGCGTCAATATTGGCTCAGGATTAATATAAGTTTTTTCTCTATTTAAAGTTAAACAATTTACTTGAAAAATGAGTATATTTTTTTTATGTTATAGTAGTTTGTAAGTTTATTTAGTCATAAACCCCTTATCTCATCCTTCGTTGTGTTTTTTTGTGCTTTGTTGGCCGTTGCCCCTTGGTCGCTAGGCATACTGTTGTTCCCTGAACTCATTTAGGTTAGAGAGTCCCCCCCCCCCCCCAAGGACAGCCGTTTAAGTTAGGGGGTCTCCTTTAAGGTTTTTTTTTTTTTTTATTAATACAATTTTTTATTATTGTAGTGTGTCTTTTTGTGGTACTTCTCAAAATGTCCAAGGAAGTTAAAACCTCAGGGTTTAAAAAGTGTGACTCATGCTGTCAGAAGATATGTCTGACAGATGGGCACACTAGTTGTGTGTACTGCTTGGGGGCTCTGCACCTGCAGGACTCTTGCTCTATTTGTCATGCCTTTAGTCCAAGGGTCCTGCAGGAGCAGAAGAACAAGCTAATCCTCCGTGGATTGTTGAAGCAGGATTCTCCAGCTAAAGCATCTCAGCCAGTGAAATCTTTGAAGTCAGTCAAGCCATCGGCTCCATGTTCGGAACCGAGCTGTGAACTTGACAGACCAAGTGTGTCGGTGCCCTCTAGCACAGACAAGACTACTTCTCTGTCGGCTCCGTTACCTCGGAGCCATCTCGGAGCCACAAATGAGCTAGGTCTCCTTCATTGGAGCCAATTCGTTTGGCACCATAATCACCCTTACTTCAGAGCAAAGCCAGTAATGCCTCATCTTCCCACTCCTCTCGATCCTTGAGGTTATCAGATCAGGACGTGGAGAGAGTAGTCAGTAGGTTGCTGAAGTCACAGGCCCTTACAAAAATGCTTAAAAGCCCACCTCAACAGGCCTTGGCTCCATCCGCTTAAATATCAATTCCTCCTCTGACTATGCTTAGTTCGAAGCCAGAGTCCATGGACTTTCCGGTAGTCGTTCCTTCGGCTCCGATGAAATCCTCTTCGGCTTCGATGTTGGCTCTGATTACCTCGGTTCTTCCTTTCATCAATGTATCTGGGTGCCGAAGCTCTCGCTTCGGCTCCAAGGGGGGAAGTGGTATCTGACCCTTGTCCAACCCTGCTCTCCCTCTCGGACCATCGGCTCAGTTGAGCTCGGCTCCCACATCGGCCTCGGAGTTGTCGCCCTCGGCCCAGAGTGGGATTCTTGTCTCTTCGGAGTTGGAGCCCTCTTTGTGTCAAGACTGTGATACCTTCGAGGTCATGCGGAGAGTGCTGTCCCCACAGACGGCCCCATTATCGGTCCTATCTGCTCCGTCCCCTTCGGTGCCTGTGACAATCTCTGCTCCTCCTCCAGCCTCAAAGAGTAGGGAACCTATGCCCCAGGACACCCCATTGGGTGAACCCTCTTCTTCCAAAACCTCCCCAGACCATTTTGAGCAGGCTTCCTGGAAGAAAAAGTGCAAGAGGAAGCACCTAGACTCCCCTGAGTCTGTCACCTGAGATACAGACCTGGATGAATTGGAGGGGTCCCCCTCTGAAGATGTTTCCTTTTCATACATCCTTGAGATTCTTAGGCAGAGGCATAGCTGGACTTTCCTAGCCCCCTTTGAGGACGAGTCTGTATACCTGAATGCATTTGGTTCCTGACCTTCCACCTCCTGGGTGTCTCCGCCTTTTGATCCACTCACGTCTGTAGTGTCTCGAAAGGCTTGGTCAGATCCAGATTCCATGGAACCTGTCCTGAGGAGACCTAATAAATTTATCACAGCTCCCCTAGACAAACAATTCCTGACTAAAGGTGTCCCAGTTGATGCCATGGTGGTAGCAGCAGCCACAAAGAGATAGTTAGCTGAAACCTCTTTATCTGTCCATCCACCAAATAGAGTCTCGTATGATGGACAGATATGGGAAGCAAATGTTTTCATCAGCGACCTTCTCCCTTAGGTCCCCGAACTGTCTTTCCCATTCTTCTAGACTTCAGAGGGATCTCCTAAAAGAGCTTGGAGATACCCTACAAGATCCCACAGCTGAGGGAGCTTCAGCCAAGGTAGCTACCCAGATAGCGACTTTAAATTCAGTAGTCAACTCCTCCATGAGGCTTATTTCATAGGCAGCCGATGGAGCGAGCAGAGCTGCAGGAACAGGAGTGGCTCTTAGGAGACATTCTTGGCTGCGGCTGTGTCAGTTTGCGGAACCTTTCAGAGCATCCTTCACCAATACCCCCTTTGATGGCTCCTCTCTCTTTGGGCCTCAGGTGAAAGACACGCTGACCAGGTGCCAGCAGGAAGGCAAGATGCTCTCTGATGTGGGATTCCGTTTTTCCACTCCTACTAGACCATACCCAAAGGGTCAGAAGGGTGGAAAGATGTGGTTTTGAAAATCCCAGGGACCCTTGCCTGATGCATGTGGTGATTTTTCCCCCAGAGGCAGAGGGGGTAACAATAACAATGGCAGATGCAGCCCTCGTGGCAGAGGGGGTCAGCAAAATCAGGGTGACAGAGATACGTTCTCTGCCAAACCCTATCAACATTCCGGAAGGGATGCCCGACTGCTCAACTCTGGAGACAGTCGGGGGAAGCCTTTTATTGTACCCAATCACCTGGCAAAATATTACAAAAGACAAATGGGTACTATCCATTATATGCGGAGGTTACAAAATTCCCTTCCATCATCCCCATCTTGTTAATCCAACCCAGATGTTCCACCCAATCTAAGGGATCAGGCAGTCACAGAAGTTTCAAGACTGCTAGAAAAAAACGCCATCCAGGAAGTCCCAGCAGACCAAGTAGGATCCGGAACTTACTCAAGATTCTTTTTAGTGCCCAAAAAGACAGGGGGCTGGAGACTAATTCTGGATCTCAGCAGATTAAACATCTGTACAAAAAGAAAAGTTCCGGATGGTAACACTGCAGTCCATTCTCCCCTTTCTTGGTCAGGACAATTGAATGTGCTCCTTAGATCTTCAGGACACATACTATCATATAAAAATGGACAGATGGTCCAGAAGATTTCTGTGCTTCCGGTTAAGGGCCAGTCATTACCAATTCAGAGCTCTGCCCTTTGGTCTCACCACAGCCCCCAGGGTGTTCACCAAATGCATTGCAGTAGTTACGGCTCACCTGAGACGTCTAGGATTCCAGGTGTTTACTTATCTAGACGACTGGCTCCTCACTGCTACCACCAGACAATAACTTATAGAGGCACAGGATTACACCATCACAACATATGTTCAACTAGGCATCACAATAAACTTTGAAAAATCTGCCTTGTTGCCCTGTCAATCTATTACATACATAGGAGCAGAGCTAGATACAAGAAAAATTATTGTAAAATTGCCTCAGGAAAGAGATTCCATTATTCAGCAACAGGTGCCACTTCTCCTGAGGAGCAAAAGAATTCAAGTCAAATATGTCCTTCAAGCTCTAGGGTCCATGGCAGCAACCATTCTTCTAGTTCCCTTAGCACGCTTTCACATGAGAATCCTTCAGTGGCTTACTTTCACGCAATAGTCCTTCCAGGAGTTACCCATGTCTCACATGATGCTAATTATGGAATCTTGCAAAAGACACCTTTCCTGGTGGATGGTCTCCGCGCTAGTGACTCAGGGCAGACCTTTCATGGAATCCCATCCGGTGGTCACAGTGACCATGGACTCTTCCCTGATAGGGTGGGGGGGCATTATCTAGGGAAAACAGTCCAAGGCACATGGCAAATTCACGAGTACCACTTGCACATCAACGTCCTGGAGATGAGAGCGGTGCTCCTAGCATTGCAAGCTCTTCAAGACTCTCTCCCTGCTGGGACTATTGCAGTACAGACGGACAACATGTCAGTGGTTTGGTACATCACCAGACAGGGTGGAACAAGGTCTTACCCCTTGTGCCGAGAGGCCCTCAGACTGTGGCAATGGGCAATTTCCTGTCAACGTTTTCTGACAGCAATACATATCCCTGGGAAATCCATCGTAATAGCAGACAGGCTCAGCAGGGCTCTCCTCATGCCACACGAGTGGTCTCTGAAACAGGAAATTGTGGATCTTATTTTCCGCAAATGGGGCCAGCCTTGCTGCGATCTCTTTGCCTCTCCCCAACAACAAATGCAGCAGCTACTTCTCCCTTGTTCCTCCTACAGGTTAGACACCCAGGGACACTCTAGTCCACGATTGGCTTCAGGGGCTCCTTTATGCATTTCCCCTCTACCTCGTAATTCCAAAAGTCTTTCAGAAAACAAAATCATTAGGTTGCAAGATGATCCTCATTGCCCCTTATTGGCCTCGACAGATTTGGTTTCCGTTTCTTCACTCCCACCTTCTAGCTCAGCCTTGGGTTCTGGACCGAGTGCCGGACCTCTTGATTCATCAATCAGGTGGGTTACACCAATCCCTCCAATCTGTCAAACTCACAGCTTGGTTACTCCACTTCCAATCTTAGCCAGGCTTCCCAATATTTCCCCAGGTGTGCGTGATATTATTGTTTCCTCCCATAAGGCAACTACAAGGAACGTTTATGCTAGCAAATGGAAAAGATTCTCTTAATGGTCAGAATCCAGGAATTTAGATCCTTTTACAGCTCCTGTACACGAAATTTTGGATTTCTTAGCAGAACTGTTTCGATCTGGTGCAGCTGCTGCTATCATCAGACTACAACTAGCTGCCATTTCAAATTTTCACATCAGAGTTTTTAACTCAAGTTTAATGTCTCACAAACTCTGTAAGGCCTTCATGAGAAGTACATCTCTACTTAGACCCCCAGTGAAAGAGCCCCTTCCACCTTGGGATCTCAATTTGGTTCTGGTCTCCTTGATACTGCCACCATTTGAACCAGCAGCATCATGTTCTTTGACATTTCTGTCTTGGAAAACTCTCGTCCTTGTTGCTATTACTTCTGTCAGACATGTTTCAGAACTCCATGCCCTGTGTGTTCGCCCTCCATACCTGGTTTTTCACAAAGACAGTTTCTGTGAGAACCAACCCATCTTTTCTACCTAAAGTTTGTTCAGAACACAATTTGAATCAATCCATTGAACTTCCCATCTTTTTCTCTAATCATTCCAACAAGGCAGAATACAGATTACACCAATTGGATGTGCATAGACAACTACATTTCTTTCATTTACTAACAACAAATAAGGCCTTCTAGTTTCTAAAGTAACCTTGTCAAAATGGTTATCAGACACCATTGCCTATATTTACCATTTGCGACAAAAAAGATCTTCCAGCAAGACTCGAAGGTCATTCAACCAGGTCAGTAGCTACTTCAGTAGCTTTTCAATCTAGATTGCCCATAGATTCAATTTGTGCAGCAGCTACTTGGGCAGATCCTCATACATTTATTTCTCATTACAAAGTAGATGTGGTCTCCCGGGGCAGGGCTACCTTTGGTTCCACAGTTCCGAAGAGTCAGTTCCAATAAGCCACCCAGGGTTGAGGTGCTAGGGATGCTGTCCCATCCAGCAAGAATGAAGGCGAGATTGGACAACTTAACATAAAGAAGTTATGTACCTACCATAACATTCCATGTTAGTTGTCCTTCGTCTCGCCTTCCTTCTTGCATTCCTTCCTCCTTCCCCTTCCTCGAAGATTGAGAGGAGTTTTTCAATGGTTTCACTGGCTAACTTGTTTTGTTCTTAGTTGCTTCCCAAACAAACCATGACAATTTACTGTATATCCAGGTTTAATAATACTGGATTATCCTCTATGATTATGTCTAGTGTGCGCTATCTCAAATGAGATCTGGGTAGCTGATGCTGAGCATTCCTGGATAAGGGGTAGCCTTGAGCCAGTAAAGAGCTCTCAAGCTATAGAAAGTGGGCGAGTTGGAGCTGGACCCATCCAGTAAGAAGGAAGGCGAGATGAAGGACAACTAACATGGAACGTTATGGTAGGTACATAACTTCGTTTTTTCCTCTCTTCGGTCACTATTAATATAAGTACTCCCCTTTTCATTTGTCTCAGATATTCTTCTGAATAACTATCCTGAAATCCTTTCTTTATCAAATTCACACATTGAGTTCTTTCCAAATATGCCGCCTATAGCATCACTATTTGCACTCTGCATTTCTTAATATATTTCACTACTTTTTCATTTTTGTATATATATATCTGTGAGAGCATTCACATTCCAAGATAATATGGAAAGTGTTGCCATTATGATAAGAAATTATTGTTCTCATCTATTATGTATAACAGCTTTTTTAATGTCTCATTCCAGTTTTTTTGTGTTACTTGCATGAACTAATGCTTCACAGAATGATCTTTCATGCAGTTTTTTTTCTTATCTTATCCATTTGAACGTATGTCACATTTTACAAGACTTTTTGTTTTAAAGAAAACCCTGAATAAAATAAACAGAACCCCAGAATATCTTCATAGTGTATGAACTTAATACAGACATAAATATGTACATCTTCAAATATTGAGGTTTAATCCTCCTAATAGGAACAATTGTCCCAGATTGACAGCTGCACTCACAAAAGAAAAACAAAATGGCAGAAACAGGAACAAATGGCACTTTAATGAAATAAAATAAGCGCTTTCGTCTGATTAATGTCAAACTTCTTCAGATGAAACATACAAAAATGTGCTAACATTTAAATACTCTACCTAACCAACCATTTCTGACAAAAGAAATCACATGATATCCAACCACTAAATCACATAATTTCATGAATTAAAAAACAATTGCATTATCTTAATAAATAGTGCAACATTTAAAATGTTGCGTCATTTAAAATAATATTTTGTTAAAACAGCACATTTTTGTATATTTTATCTGAAGAAGTTTGATATTGAGCAGACGAAAGCGCTTATTTTATTTTATTAAAGTGTCATTTGTTCCTGTTTCTGCCATTTTGTTTTGGTTTTCTTCAGTTAGCTGTACTCACAAGCTTTATTTGACTTATAATTAAAGTTATCTATACTATGATGCATGGTACAGCCTGTGCGTCTACTTACACTAAGTGCTAAGATAGGGTATCCCTGCAGGCAAAATTCCATTCTTTTTTTTCTGAGACCTCACTGAAACAGTGTATCAATCTACCATTTTTCTTTCCAATTTTTTCCAATAAAGGAGTATATATGCTTTACATGCTGGATGAATTTTTCCAACTTAGTTTCTACCTCCATCTTACTAAATCCTTAGGAAGACAGATCAATTATTTGTCTTCTTTTCTAAGGCAAAGATGGGCCAGAGAGTTTCAAAAATATCTTGTATACATAGAAAAGGGTTTGACTCTGGCTTAGACCAGTTATTCATCTAGGTCTGTTTTAACTTCTGCAGCCTTCTTTTCCAGGGTCTCATTTGTTGATATTTGTTCAGCTCCCACTTAGCCCAATCATCACACATCTATTTCTCATTATAAGTTGGATAAAGTAGCTTTTGGCTCAGCCATCCTCCAGAGTATCTTTCCATGAGACCAAAGGCTAAGTAGAGAAGAATTCTGTCCCATCCTGTGAGGAACAGATGGAAGAGACAGCATCTCCTATGGAAGTTATATACTTATCTTTATGATAGACCTGTGCTGTCTGCTTCTGTTCTTCCCCAAATCCCGGCCCTCATTTCCCCTTCCATTCTATGGAAGATACTTCCTTTGGTTTCTAGTTTGACTGTATGGTCTGCCTCATGAGCAATGTCCTACACTCTTTTAACTACAGAGCAATACTTCTCCAGAGATCCTTTGTGCTTTGTAGTTAGATGTCTATCATTGTATTCTGCTCTGTCATGGGGTTGCAAGTAAATTTGATCTGAGGTAATGTGAAGGATAGAAGAGGATTATGGGAGAGTAGAGGATCTTGAGTCTAGAGTGGCCAAAACTGCATCTGAGATGGATCCGAAGAATCATTGTTTTGAGGAAGGATGGAAGCAGAGAACGCAGATCTATCATTATGATAAGTATATAACTTTCATATTATTATTAATTGTATTTTCTTAGGATGAAATAAGGATATTTAAGCAGGTGACCAAATTACTGTCATGGAGTTCTAATTGAGTATCTACTGAGTGAGGCATGAAATTAAAAAGAAGAAATACAAATAGAATGGGTGATGTGTGAAACATTAGGTCAGATGAGTGGGGTATTCAATAGCTTTTCAGTGTGGTATAACACATAGACACATCCATTTACTTGTGAGGTACTTCTTTAGTTTGATTAGGAATTGTTGTAAGTTAATTTCTTTCCTTCCTTCATTTGTGATCAAGTTTCTTGCCATAGATACATAGACAGAATATAATGAGTCTCTGTGATGACTGATTTTTGAGGGATTTTCAAGTTTTGATTTAGGGGATTGTAAATTTCTTGGAGGGTTCTAATTTTCTGCTAGACTACTTACAGCATTTCATTTGTCTTGTTTATTAGTATACTATAAACTATTTTATCTTGTGAGGCTGTGAAAACAATTTGTAAGTCTAACCAATCTAGTTGCATTAGTGCAGTGTGATGTACTTTGCAGATGTGCATTGAATTTAACAATTTTTTGTAGCTTTGTTGAAAATGATTTAGGTGTTATGATTGTATAATGGTAAAGAGTGACAAAGCATGGAGGCAGCTGGGTAGAAGGATGGCATGTGCCATTGTAAAGAGTACACCTTGGGTAAGATGAGTCTGGCTTTATATGATAGATTATTTTTTGGTTTGTCTTTTTAAATATATAGTCGACATGTTGGTCACATTTAAGGTTTTGGTCCCTTATAAAACATAACAGTATTGTTTGTGACATGTTCAGTGGTGGTTGTATTACATGAATTACTTTTAAATCATTGTAGGCATTAAAGATGAGAGGTAGGGGTAAAGATAATTATTATTTTTTTTTTCTGTATTTAATAGTAATTTGAATGAACAAGCCATTTTTCAAAGAAAATGATGAGTGTTTGTGTAAGGCTTTTAAGCTGCTTAATATAAAATGTAGAACACTTTCGTGTACAGCTGTCTGCCCATTAGACAAGAGTTTCTTTTTCTACAAATGTGTACATGTTGTTGATAAAAATGTTAAATAATGGTGTACGGACTGTGGTTCATGTCAGTACCCACCCCCCCACTCTTACAGCTAGGAGAGAAGACTAGGTGGTTTACCAGTGGACACTCTGTGTTTGTTTGCTTAGATACCTTTTAGCCCATTTTATAGATGAATCACTCATGGCTAGATTTGATAGCCTGTTTGGGAGTAATGGATGTGATATGGTATCAAAGACTTTTGAGAGAGGGTTAAGAAAAGGGAAGCTACCATTTGTCTTTGGTTACATTTCTGATGTACAGTATATTTCTAGCCCACTACTACTTATGCTGAGCTTCTGTTGTGTCAGCAACTTGGGATAAGTTAGCAGTTTGGATACTGGAATATTGGTCCAGGGAGAACAGGAATGAGATGAGCACTCAATTGTCAGCTCACCTGTGGACACAGAGAAAAATCCCACACAGCTAACATTTGTATAGAGATGCCATAATAGGATTATTCTGTCTCCTCTCCACTAATTCTGCTGTCAGTTTTTCCATGCTGATGAGGCAGGTAAATGAGTCCCATTGCCAACAGCTCTGATCAGCTATTGAGGATTTCAACTGCTGGATACACAGGGAGGTGAGTGAAATATAGCAAGTGGATTGACAACCCCCCAAAAAATCAACTGTCTTTGATCTAAACTACTGTTAATTTTGTCTTAGATTCTTGTAAATGCCGCCTTCACATGTTTTGTCATCCCTACTACTTTTAAAGCTGTTACTATGCCTGCTGTTTCCCCAACCATTGCCATGTTAGTAGAGCCTGTTTCTGCCATTCTGCATTCATGTGTTAGCAGTGTTCCACCTTCTCCATGTCATTATGCCTTCATTTTAATTCTCTTTATGCTATCATATCCTGGGTACTTCCTAATCCATTCTTATTACACTCCCAATTCTATTACATCATTTAGGTCCCCTCTAACTGTACCAGGTATATTCCCCTTTTCTTTAGCATCCAACCTTCCCCTTAAATCCTACACTCTTCTCTCTAGCATCCCCACTACTTATGTAGACTTATTCTTACTTCTGCCCTAGTTTGTATCATTTTAGCCTAAAGCTTCTCACACTTGTCTAAAGTCTTTACTCCCTACAGAACTTCTCACACTACTCAAATACCTCCCTTATCCATTCTGCTCCTCAACACTTTCAGTGCTTTAGCCATACTTTACCTTTCTATTTTCTCTAGCTTCAAATATAATCTCCCTCAACCAACATTAATGCTCAATTTTTCATATACACTGATACTTTGTATATTTTAGTACTAGTAGCATCTCGTCTGATGTAATATGTAAATGTACGTAGCTAAGCAAATATTTAACTTGGTCACTCTACACATATTTGGAACAAGGAATTCTCCTTTTTAGGAATAGTATCTGCGTCTATATAAATATTCTAAGCACTTTGCTTGGGTATACACCCAAGACATTAGATGCTAACAGGGAAAGCATCTGTGTCAGTGCAATGTAACTCTGTTAGACCTTAAAACTACTGAAGGAATTAGCTCTAATGTCAACTAATTCCATCATATATCTAGAATGTTTACATTGTAGTTATACTGTCAGACTAACAAACTTTTACTGCTTTCTTAATTACCCTCAGAGAAGGAATCTCATTACTTAGACTATACATTTGAATTTAAGTGGCCCTAGGCATGAGTGCGTTTGATTTTAAGTGGCCCTAGGCATGAGTGCATGCATGTGTGTGCCTTCTGTGGAAGGTTGGGTGCCGGGCTGGCAACTCGACACCGTAAAACTCCAGTGCCAATCATGAGCGGACAGTAATCCACTGTGGCAGCCCCTAACCGGGAAAAGCCGAAAGAAGAAGACTATACATTTCTTTCAATATGGCCTGCTCATGCATTTGTGCAAAAAAAAAAAAAGTATATCATTAAGTCTGAACACTCAGAGCAGATGTGTATGTGCAAACAGCGCTGACCCACACAACACTTTAGTGACACTAAATGCGACCTTCCACACCCTCCCTGCTTTCTTGCAGTTTACATGAACTGTAATGACTGCTAGCATATCCTTTATCAGCACTGAACACTGCAACTGTAAACATCACAACCAAGTTTTGAGCACAAGTAAGGGCATCATGCAAGCCATGCCACACCATATCTGTCTATTAAATGCTTGGTCTGACAGCCTTATTTTTAAAAGGATTCCTTTCACTGTGTCCTAATACCTCATTATCAGGGTGCACAATTTGCATGTTAACATCCCTTCAGGACGGTTTGTGTTTATAACCAGCATGTTAGTTTCATTTAAAAGTTGGTCTGTATTCAGTTTTACATTTCTTTTACCATTCATAATTTTGGCATAATATAAATACATGGCCTAACCAGCAGTGAGTGAACAGATAGCATATCATTACTTTTTTAAGATTAAGATGGAATACATAAGCACATACAAATAACCATACAGCAGTAAAATAGGATGAAAAGTGTTTCAGAAATGTTCTCATCATGCAAGCTATATTACTATGTGTTTAAGAATTTTTAGTTTACTGCACTGAGTAATAGTGCCTAAGTATTGACTCATCTTATTGTTTTTCTTTTTCTACATTCTAGTTATCAAATATGGCAAGAAACAATGGATCAACTAGTTGGCATATCCATGTTGCTCAGAACCCTACTGGGGATGCCAGAGAAGGATTTGTGGGGAGAACCTATTGTGGAGGACATAGGTAAGCCTTGCTAATCAGTTTATTCACTGGTGGTGTTTCAGGCCTAATTTAGAAAAGAAAACATACAGAAGTAGAAAAGAGATGATATTTTGTGGCTCATCTGGGATTAATATTGTAGTTCTAACAACATTACTTAAAATAATTTTTATTTTTTGTTATGTTTATAACAAATAGAGGGAATTATTTTACCTGATAAATGAAAAAAAACACTGTTATTCCTATATACTCTAAACAGGAACCCCTGAATTATATTCCACTAGTCTTTTGTGCTCATCTAATACAATTACTGATAGCTGCATAGCCAGCTGACTCACAGATAGGGCACAAGAAGTTAGGAGAGGGGAGTCTACTTCCACAAAGAGGCCAGTCATTAGTGGAGTCCCTCAAAACTTGGTGCTGGGGCCACTCCTTTTTGGCATCTACTTCTCTGAAGTCAGGGCCAATATCAAGGACCTCTGGCAAACTTGTTGCAGTCGTAGAATCCCCCGAAGACACAAATATCCTCAAAGAAGTTCTAACATAGACTAATAACTAATGCTAGAGTCACAGTCTAAAACTCATTGCCAAAAAATGCATAACAGTACCCTTTGGGAAGAAGGCTACTCCTGGAAACTGTCACATTGATAATATGTCCCTAAGTGTAGACCCAGTGGTCATGGATTTGAGAATGAATGGTCAGTAACCTGGCCTTTGACCATCATGCATCTAGGGTAGTAAGCAAATTTTTCTATGTTGTACAACTCATAAGCAAGAGTATGGCATGTAAGTCCAAAGATGTCATTACTCCTCAACACACTAATAATTGAGTACAATGTCCCCTTTGTTATGTACTTGACCTAGCATATGCAGCAACTAGAGCATCAACAGAGGTTTCTCACAAAATGAATACAGGGTATAAGCAACATAACCAATGTACTCAGTGTCCTACAAACTGCTGAGAGGCGATCTATGCCTGGCCTACAGACCATCCTCTGAACCCACTCTGATGGACTTGTTGCACATCTACAAAACAAATATCAGGATTATTTACTGCAGGGACATAAACCTCATCTGCTCATAAATAGGACATGTTGGAGGAACAGGTATGTGTCTTAGAGATTATCCCTTCTCTGTACAGGCTTCCCGTCCTCTATGCATTGTTTGTTTAGGTGCGGCCCATCTGGACATGACTTGCACGATTTGCGCAGGTTTTAAACCCAGAGCCATCAAAGACCAGAGGGCTAAGTTAATTATGAAAGGCCTTTTATCAGCATCAGGGACGGCTGTCCATGCTTTGTCTTCCACGGTACCGGCCGCTGCCGTGTCTTCTTTCTCCCAGGCCTCTGGGGCTCAAACCCCTGTCTCTAGGCCTTTGGATTCTGACAGGAGGCACAAAGATAGGCCCAGAAACTGGTCCCCTGACCGCTTGATGCAGTCGGGGCCTCCAGCTAAGGCGAAAACTCCTACCAGGCCCAGCACTCCTTGGCTCCATTCTCTGAGGTTTACACCGTAGCCAACGGTGTCTCGGCCTCCTTCGAGAGCCTCCCTTCACTGGCACTCCTGGATGGTGTGGGTGGCTTCATCATCCCGTTCCACCCACAGTCTAAGCGAATCAGAGGTGGAGAGGATGATGGGGAAGTTTATCCGCATCCAGATCCAGATAGGGATCTTTCCAGCCCCCTCACCCTCCGGAGGGGGGGGGGGTTCTCAGCCCTTCTTCACCCTCATCAGTCCTTCTCCAATCTGGCCCTTAATTTAGGAGTCCTTGGATCCGAGAGCCCTTGGGGTCAGAAAGCCGGCACCAACGGTACCTAGTACCTCGACTCCAGCCATGGCCTTGAGCAGGTCCGAGTTCTCCAAGCTGTAGCCATGGCGTCAGATTTGAGGGGGTGCTGTCAGCTCTGAGTTTGATGGAGCTCAGCCTTCCCCTCAGCATCTTGGCACCGGTGGGCTCAGTTCCAACTCACCCATTGAATCCGAGGAGAGTGGCTCCACTGTTTGTTTCCCGGGATGTCAACTCTCCCTCGGCTTTTGACGTGGTGGAGAGGGTCCTCTCGAGTGGGTCGAGGCCTCTGACCATCTCCTCTTTGGAATACGTCCTGACTCCCTCGGTTCTGCGTACGTCTCTGACCATTCTGTCCTCTAAGGGACAGCCGGTGCTTGATGTGCCCCAGGGAGCACCCATTGGGGAGCAACCCCCAGTTTGAGAGTCCCCAACAGAGAGTCCCACTGAGGAGGTTCCTTGCAAATGCACGTGTAAAAGGAGGCACTTGGACTCCTCCCCAGAGTACCTCACAGACGACATGAATTTGGAAGAAGGGGAAGGTTCCCCCAGGTCACCCCCCCCCCCCCCATGGATGTCTCCTATGGAGACATCATGGAAATACTACACCAGAGAGGGTGGGTGGTCTACCCAGAAACCAATCCCAGATGAGTCTGTGTTCCTGGAGGCATTCAGCACGAGCCCATCTGCCTCCTGGGTGTCCCCCTTACCGATCCACTGGTGGACCTTATTACATCTAGGGCATGGAAGGAACCAGACACCGTGGAGCCAATTCCGAAAAGACCGGATAAAGTCCTTAGCCCCCACAGGACAGAGTCAGCTGGAGTAAAGGGTCCCCAGTAGACGCTATGATGGTGGCAGGTGCCACCGAGAAAGAGCTCGCTGAGGAGAGCTCTACAGTCCATCCTCCTGACTGAGAGTCGAGGTCGATAGATCATCTGGGGAAGCGAGTTTATGCTTCAGCCACCTTTTCCATAAGGGCACTGAACTATATGGCACATGTTATTCGACTTCAGCGAGACTTGGTCAGGGAGGTCGCTGAGTCGCCCCCAGAGCCTATGTTGGCAGAGAGCATGAAAACATTATCTGCATGCATGGCCACTCTCAAAGCCATTTCTAATATGTCCACGCATCTCCTTTCCCATGCCACGGAAGGGACCACTAGGGCATCTGGGAACGGCGTTGCCATGAGGTGCCACACCTGGCTTCAGCTGTGTCAATTCTTGGAACCCTTTAAGGCGTCCTTTGTGAATGCTCCCTATGATAGCTCTTCCCTGTTTGGGAAGTCCGTGCATCAGACACTAGTCCAGAGTGAGAAGGACGGGAAGACACTGTCTGCCATCAGGATCCGCTTCTCCACCCCTCAGAGATCCTTCTCAAGGAATCAATGAGGAGCAAAGAAGATGTGGTTCCAGAAATCTCAGTTCTCCCGAGACACTGAGGACTCTCCTTCCCCCAGAGGCAAAGGGGGTTACAACAGACGCCGGCCCAGAGGCAGAGGTAGTCTGAAGAACTTTGGGTCTCGAGAACCACTCTCGGACAGACCCGAGCAACAACCCTGAGGGGTTGCCCGGCTGCTCATCTCTGGAGGCAATCGGGGGCCATCTTTCATTACACCCAATGGAGTGGGAGTCTGTTACAACAGACCATTGGGTGTTAAAAATCATATCCAGATATTATTCCATCCCATTTGTAATATCACCCCTCAACCAAAACTCCTCCCAGATGTTCCACCCATACAGGGAGGAAGCAGCACTGGAGATAGAAAAACTGTTAACAAAACGAGTCATTTAACCTGTCCCCCAGATCAATCCAGATTGGGCATCTATTCTAGGTTCTTTTTAGTGCCAAAGAAAATGGGGGCCATAAGACCCATTCTGGAGCTATCCGTTCTGAACTGTCAGTAGCCAAGGAGAAATTCCAGATGGTCACACCTTGCCCTACCTGCAGGCAGAAGATTGGATGTGGGTTACCCGCTAACAGTGGGTAAAACTGCCTTCCAGTTTATAGCCTGCTACAGACCGCCCTCCCAAACCCAGGAACCCCACTCGGCCTTCCTGAGAACACTGGAAAATATAAAGGTCTCTCCAAATACCATTATATTGGGCGACTTCAACTACCCTAACATAGACTGGGAGCATTACTCTAGCTCCAACACCTTAGCCCAAAGGTTCCTAGAATTTATAAACTCAAATGCTATGGAACAACTTGTTGCCACTCCCACAAGAGGGGAAAACATACTGGACCTGATCATCACCAACATGGGGACTCTATGCTCCAGACCAGAAGTGTATCCCTCACTGGTAAGATCAGACCATAAACTAATCTCACTAGATATTCACATCCCAACCCCAGCCCCTGCCCAGAAAACCACAGTGAAAAACTTCTCTAAAGCAAATTTTACACTCCTCAAAACTGAGGTGGAATCCTTCAAAGCCCCCGGGCCTGTGGAAAATACGGTCCAGACTGCAGAATCCTTTATAAATGTATTCTATGAACACCTTCAGAAATGCATGGATCATGCAATCCCAAATAAAACCAAGACCCAATCCTCCAAGGTAAGGCGTCCTGTCTGGTGGACCCCAGCCATAAACAAGCTATACAATAGAAGGAGGAAGCTACTACATGATAGAGCAAAATCCCAAAAAGGGAAGGCATCTCTGATCAGTATTAGCAAAAAACTACGGGCACTCATAAAATCGTCTAAGGCCATCTTCGAGAGAAAAATTGCACAGGACACTAAGGATAATCACAAGGCTTTCTTTAGTTATGTTAGGAACCTGGGTGGGAATTCCCAGATATGCTCAGAATTAGTCCAAAATGACAAAAAATACACCGAACCCACAGACATTGCCAACATCCTAGCTGACAGGTTCAGTGCAGACCCCCCCCCCCTTCCCCACCAAAAGGGCAAATATCTATCCCAGCAGAGTGTTGCCCCCCTGACATCTCAGATGCTCAGGTAAGAGCCGCCCTCTCCAAAGCAAAAAACACAGCATCAGTGGGACCAGACGGTGTCCTGGGCTGCATCCTACATGAACTCCAAGAAGAACTAAACCCAAACATAAAACTACTGTTCAATCTCAGCCTTACTACAGGATATGTACCCAAAGAGTGGCGTACAGCAACAGTGGTCCCTCTCCACAAAGGTGGTGCCTCAATGGATCCTGGAAACTATCGCCCCATGAGCTTGACTAGCTTGGTCTGCAAAGCTATGGAAAGGATCATCATGGACCACATAAATAAAGATATTGGGGACCTACAGACACTGGATCCTACCCAGTTTGGCTTTGTTAAGGGCAGTTCCTGCCTCTTAAACCTGGTCAATTTCTTTGAAACAGTCACCAAGGCCATTGACGAGGGGAAGGTGGTCCACACAGCCTACCTGGACCTTGCAAAAGCCTTTGATACAATACCCCACTCGGGCATTATAGATAAGCTCACCAGCTTAAATATAAACCCCTATGTCACTAGATGGGTTGTAAACTGGCTCAAGGACAGAACCCACATGGTTAGAATTGCTGGAGCCATGTCAGACTCCAAACCAGTTACAAGTGGCATACCACAAGGCTCAGTCCTGGGACCTCTCTTGTTCGGTATATATTTCTGGGAGGTACAGGCTAACACGGAAGGACTGTGGCTGGCCAAGTTTGCAGATGACTGCAAACTGGGCACCATAATTGACTCTCCAGCCGACACAAGCATCCTACAAAAGGACCTCATAGAAACATACAACTGGTGCAAGAGCCATGACCTCAAGCTAAATACCAAAAAGTGTATAGTCATCCCCTTTGGCAAAAACAAAGTGCCCACAAATTACCACATAGGTGGTAATCCATTAAGTATGGAAGAAGTAATTAGGGACATGGGGACCCAAGTTGATAGCAATCTCTCATTTGACAACCACGTGGCCAAAGTGGTTAGAAAAACATTTTATATAGCCCACTTAATCATGAAGGGATTCACATCTAGATCAGGGGAGGTCATCATGCCTCTTTACTCATCCCTCATCAGGCCCATAATTGAGTACAATGCCCCTTTTGGGATGTACCTTACCAGACACCTGCAGCAACTGGAAAGACCCCAAAAGTACCTCACCAAGAGGATCAAAGGGCTCAAACAGATGCCATATGCTGCCCAGTTAAAGAACCTCCAGCTCTACTCAGTGGCATACCGCCCGCTCAGAGGCGATCTGTGCCTGACATATAAAGCATTGTCCAACCCGGAATTAATGGACATGCTGCACCTCAGAAAATCCAAATCTCATCGAGCTACGCGCTCGAGAGACTTGAACCTCAGCACTGAAATAAATAGCACATGCTGGAGGGACAGATTCATAACCCAGAGGCTCCCTTCACTCTGGAATAAAATCCCAGTCCACTGACTCCCTTCAAGAGGAATCTTGATGAGTGGATGGGAGATAGTAGGTTTACCCCGGGTATCACAGAGGCACAGTATACTAACCTCGAAAAAGGGCATAGCAAAATTCATTTAAAATGGGTGGCGAAAGCCAAACACACTCTGGCTAGGCTTATAAATGCCCTAGGGCAGATAGCCTAGTATGAACCTATGAACCTATGGATGTGCTTGATCAATCCCCAGGATGCGTACTATCACATCAAAATGAACAGGAAGTCCTGCAGGTTTCTTTGCTTCTGGCTGGGGGCCAATCATTATCAATTCAGGGACCTACCCTTTGGTTTCGCCACACCCCCCCCAGGGTGTTCACCAAAGTCATGGCGGTGGTAGTGGCCCACCTGTGGCTTCAAAGAATCCAAGTTTCCCCCTCCCTGGATGATTAGGTCCTTGCTGCCCCTACCAAGCATCTACTATGCCAGGCCAGGTATTACTTCCTTCTTCTAGCAAACAGACTGGGCATTACAATCAACGTCAACAAGTCATTGCTGACTCCAGTTCAGAGCTTGCATTTCATTGGAGCTTGGCTAGACACCATAGAAATGAAAGTCTACTTCACTCCAGAAAGGGTAAACAATTTGAAATTTCACGTATCTTACCTTCTTCATTCTCAGTGCCCATCAGCGGAATCAGTTCTGTGGGACCTGGTATGCATGGCAGCCACTATCAAGCTTCTCCCCTTCACACGTCTTTGCATGAGGGTCCTCCAGTGGATGTTAGCAGTTCAGTGGTCCCTTCTGGATCTACCCTTGTCCCATCTGATACGCATATCCCGGGCATACTGAGAGTCACTTCTCTGGTGGACCCTTTCCTCAGAACTTGTCCAGGGACGTCTCTTTCTTCCTTCTTTTCCCACAACCACAGTGACCACGGATGCCTCCCAGCTAGGGTGGGGGGGCATCGCTCGGGAAGGACAGTCCAAGGCAAATGGTCCCCTTGTGAGACCAACTTGCATATCAGTGTCCTGGGGATGAGGGTGGTTCTTTTAGCATTGCAGGCCCTTCACTCCCATCTTCCTCTAGGGACTATTGCCATCCATTCAGACAATATGTCAGTGGTCTGGTATATCAACAAGTAGGGAGGAACCAGATATTAACCCCTTTGTCGAGAAGCCATGAGAGTGTGAGAATGGGCGTCTTCCACTGGCCATTTTCTGTTGGCAACGCACATTCCGGTATGGTCCAACATCCTAGCGGACAGGCTCAGCAGGACTATTCTGATGCCTTACAAGTGGTTTCTTAATCCTTCAGTAGCAGAACAGATCTTCCTCAAGTGGGGCTGGGCTTGCTGCGATCTCTTCACATCTCTTTCCAACACGAAGTGCAGTGAGTTTTTCACTCTGAAGCTTCCTCAGGGGGAAGCTCCCAGAGATGCTCTGGTTCATGGTTGGCCTCCCGGTCTCTTTTATTCTTACCCTCCGTTACCTCTCATTCTGAAGTTTCTTCAGAAAGTTCGCAGGCTGGGGAGCACACTTATCTTCATTGCCCCATTCTGGCCTTGTCAAGTCTGGTTCCCCTCTCTTTGGTCTCATCTAGTAGTTCCTCCATGGATCTTGGAAATGGTTCCAGATCTTATTTCTCACCCCTCAGGGGTCCCTCACCCAGACCTCAGCAGTCTGAAACTCACAGCTTGACTACTCCAGTTCCAGTAATGATTAGGACTCCCACTTTATCTTCTTTGGTTAAAGCCATTCTGGTGGCGGCCCATAAATCTTCTGCCAGAAAGCTATATCATAGTAAATAGAAATGTTTCTCTATTTTGGCCTCTTAATGGAATCTAGACCCTTTTCAGTGCCAGATCCAGCCATTCTGGAATTTTTGTGTGTTATTTTTCTGCAGGATGTGAGTTGTTCTTCTACTGTTAGAGTTCAACTGGCTGCCATTTCTAACTTCCATCTGGGTGAAAACATGGCTTCCTTAGCTTCCTCTAAGCTCTGTAAGACCTTTCTTAAAGGAACTTTTATGTTACAACTGCCAGGAAAAGATCTAACGTCACCTTTGGACCTCACCTTTGTCCTACAAACCCTAGCTTCCCCTCCCTTTGAACCCGCAGCGTCAGTAGACTTACAATTCCTTCTTGGAAGACGGTCTTTTTGGTGGCCATTACTTCGGCTAGGAGGGTATAGGAACTCCAAGCCTTATCCATTAAAGTTCCTTATATGTTTTTTCATAAGAACAGGGTTTCCCTGTGCACAACTCCGTCCTTACTTCCTAAAGTGGCTTCTGAGAACAATATTAATCAAACCATCATTCTGCCTGTTTTCTTTCCAAATTTCCAAAACAGAGGTGAATACAAGTTACATTTTTTGGATGTACATAGGCAACTGAGGCTTTGCCTGCACAGAACGAAAGCCTTAAGAGGTCATTGTCTCCCTCTACTTTTCCCTCATTAGGCCAATCATCGAGTACAATGCCTCATTTGGCATGCACCTTACCAGATACCTGCAACAACTGGAGAGGCCGCAAAAGTACCTCCTAGGCCTTAAACACTTGTTCTATATGGACAAACTCAAAAAACTCCAACTATTCTCTGTCTCATATTGCCTACGTAGAGGTGATCTCTGCTTGACTTACAAAGCCATGTCTGACCCAGCTGTGTTAGAAATGCTACATCTAAAGAAATCCTAATCTCTACGCACCACATGCTCCAAAGACCTCAACTTCATTACCACAATCGATAGAACATGCTGGAGGGACAGGTTCTTAACACAGAGACTATCCATGCTATGGAATAGACTTCCCATGCATGTCAAGCAGAGCACCTCACTGGCCATCTTCAAGAGAAATCTTGATGAGTGGATGGCAAATAGAAAATTCACCTCGGGGATCACTCCAGTGGCTCTGCTCGACAGAGGCACTGGGAACTAAGGTCAGGTGACACAATGCCAAGATAATCCTATGGGCTAGGTCTGTAAAGCCTCCAGGGCCATTAGCCTAGTACACACCTGTGAACCTATGAATCATATCAACTGTTTGTTTCCTATTCGAGACCCTTTCTAGGCAAACCAGTTTCCAAAGTTGCCATTGCGAGATGGATTTCCCAATGCATTCTACGGGCATATTCTGACAAAGGCATCTCCCCACCAGGCCTGATTAAAGCCCATTCCACTAGATCCATGGCAACTTCGGCGGCTTTATGGTCTAGAGTGTTGCTGGATGACATTTGTTCTGCATCTACTTGGTCCTCATCTCATACCTTTATTTCACATTACAAATTGGACATGGTATCCAGGGGTAGATCATCCTTTGGCTCCACTGTGTTCCTTAATATCCTTCCAGGAGGGCCACCCAGATAAAGATAGCTGGGGACTCTGTCCCACAGGTTGAAGATCAAATGAAGTAAACTACTTCAGATAAAGAAGTTATTTACTCACCATAACGTTCCATCTGAGTAGTTGTACTTCATTTGTCGTCAACCAACCCTCCCTCCTTCCCCCTAACTTTGCCACGATTGTCCTATTTTGATTTTTGGGAGAGGTGCACACTTGTGGCTCACCTGCTTATGCTTGTTCCAGATTATCTGAACCCTTAGTGGTAAGGTTTTTTTGGGTCGGGCTTATGTTTCTGATTCAGCAAACTCGATCTGAGGGAATGAAGGAGATGGAGGGGCATTGTGGGTAGGGGAGGAGCTTGGAGCTCGGATCAGATGCTGGTGATGCAGGCATCTCAGATCTGATCTGGATCCGAATACCCACAGGTTGAAGACAAATGAAGTGCAACTACTCAGATGGAAAGTTATGGTGAGTACATAATTTCTTTTTCATCTGGACAAAGCCTAAAATTATGGGGGACAACTGCCCAAAAATAGGGACATATTTTAAATTTTGCTCTTGTAAAATTAGAAAGTTGCTATAATAACAAGAGTTTTGTTAACATGTATTTTCTAAAGGATATGCTGTCTGAAAGAAATTCAAATGTCATGTTGGAGTGAATGATTTGAGATGTACTACTCTGGACTATATGAAGAGAGATATGATGGAACTCTCTGATTATGTGTCCCAGACAGGTATGTCCCTAGCCCTGAGTATCTACCCTCACCCAGGATGATACAATAATATAAACAAAAAATGATTGACTTCAACAATTGTCTCAGCTTCTGGGGTCAGTCCAGGGGGGGGGGGTCTAGTATCTCTCAGCCTGGGAGGATATGGTAGACAGACCTTACTGCTTTGCTAGAGATGGTCTGCACCTGTTCCCCCTAGGTTTTCGATACTGGCAAAGGCCCTTGCCTCCCTTGTAGAGCCTTTTTTACACAATGTCAACACAACAAATTTTCCAATGTAACAAAATCTAATCGAGACAAGCTCAGGGTCATGCTGCTTAATGGTAGAAATTTAAACACAAAACTGCACTCCCTAGAAGCATTCCTCACCTTGGAGGATGCTGACATCTGTGCGGTTACCAAGACATGGTTCAAGCCACTGAGGGCACCCTGGCTGTGCAAAGCTACAATGCCTTCCACACATTCAGACCGCAAAATATGCGTGAAGGAACCAAAGGTGGAGGTATATTCATCTTCATTAAAACCAGATACACTTCAAGACTGGTCAAACAGCATGACTCTCTCAAACTACTCCATGTCCAATTAACTATTGGGAAGGTACCATGCCACATCATTGCTACCTATAGATCCCCCACCATGAACCAGGATAAGCAGACCGCCTGCCTCAGTTCACTGGAATCGCTCGCCATACAGCCCAACACCTTAGTCATGGGAGATTTCAAGTATCCTTCCATAGACTGGGGGGCATACATGAGCAAAAACACACTCACCCAGGGGTTCCTGGATTTTGTTAACACAAATGCTGTGGAACAGATAATCTTCACCCCCACTAGGGGCTGTAATGTTCTGGACATAGTACTCACCAACATGGGGGGGGGGTCACTGTACTTCCCCATGCGTGATGCCCACCCTGGTTAGGTCAGACGACAGATAAGTCTCATTTAAGGTAACTACTGGAACTGACACCTTCCTAGGAACAAAAATTATAAAAATCTTTTCCAAAGCTAACTACAGCTAATAAATGATGGTATTGATGGTATAAAAAGCTGCATACCACCTGTAATCGCAGACATCAATGATCACTATGCAGAAGTGTACGCAAATTCCCCGTACAAACACTTAAGTGACTGCATAAACTCTGTACCTGACTGGATCAAAACCAGATCTACCCGTAAAAACAAGCCACTGTGGTGGACTTCAAGTGTAAACAGATTATACAACAAGAGGAAAAACTGTTGTCCAAAAGCAAGAGGGTTATCACTCTGCAGAGGAAGCGTTCCCTGCTAAGCCTAAACAAGGAAATCAGGAATATTGTAACGTCTTCTATAGCAAATTATGAAAATAAAATTGCATCCCTGGCTAAGGATAATCATAAGACATTGTTTAACTACGTCTGAAGTCTAAAAGGGAATACCCAGCTATGTGACGAACTGGTTGTAGATGGGATCACTCATACTACACCAAAAGATATCGCCAACCTGCTAGCTGACAGATTCAGTGCAGACTTCACCCCCTGTCCCTACTTACCATATCCCAAAGCTTACCTGACACCATCCCTCTGCCTAGGATCTCTATAGAACAGGTCATCTCAGCACTTGCCAAGGCCAAAAACATGGCCTCAATAGGAGTGGATAATATTCCAGGTTATTTGTTAAACAATGTAAAACATAGCGGACTCACTTAGTGTTCACTTTAACCATAGTTTGAGAACAGGCTATATTCCTGCAGAATGGAGGACAACAGCAGTAATCACCCTGCACATGGGGGGGGGGGGCATCCAACTGACCCTGGGAACGGGTCTATATTACAAACGCAAAACAAATATGAGCGAATACAAAAACATTGACACATATTGCGCAAAGTATGGAAATCCCGAATGTACAAAACCGCGACTTCCGAAATGTCGATTTGTTTTGGTTGGTCCGTCTGCAGTATAGCTCCGTAAGGTAAGTGTGCAATAGATAGGACTTCAGTGTTAGGATTTGGGTTAAGGTAAGTGTATAGATAGGTAATGTATGTAAGGTTTAGTGTAGTGTTAGAAGTAGGGTTATTTTAAGTGTATGTATGTGTATTGTTTATTTTGTTTGGGTGTATGTCTGTAGGGGAAGTGTGCGGTAGTTATGGACTTTAGGGTTAGGGAGGGGTTAAGGATAGTGCATAGATAGTTGTGTGTGTGGGGTTTAGTGTAGTGTTGGAGGTAGGGTTTTGTTAAATGTATGTATGTGGATTATTTATTTTGTTTGGGTGTATGTGTGTAGGGGACGTGTGCAGTAGTTACAGACCTTAGGCTTAGGGAGAGGTTAGGGATAGTGCATAGTTAGTTGTGTGTATGGGGTTTAGTGTAGGGTTAGAGGTAGGGTTTTGGCACTTTAGCTTAGGTTAGAAGTAGGGTTTGGTTAGTGTATGTGTGTGGTTTATTTATTTTCTTTGGGTAGGTAGTATGTAGCGGGTGGTGGGGATGGCCGACTATGACAGTTCAATATTTTTTTTTTCACGGTTTAGTGCGTTTGGGATTTTCGCGGTATAGGTGTCAACGTTTAGGTATTCGGGAATAGGGTTTTTAACTTTGTTAATATAGACCCCCAGGGAACTACAGACCCATAAGTCTAACCAGCCTCATCTCCAAGGCCATGGAAAGAATTATCATGGACCTTATCAACAAGGACATAGGCAACTCCAAACGCTAGACCCAACCCAGTTTGGCTTCGTTAAGGGTAGATCATCCTTATTAAATATGGTAGACTTATTTGAGAATGTCACCAAAGCCATGGACAAAGGTAAGACAGTGTGCACAGCTTATCTCGACCTTGCCAAGGCTTTCAACACAATTTCCCCTTCTAGCATCATCGAGAAACTCACTCAGGTAGTGATTAACCCTTATGTTACTAGATGGCTAGCCAATTGGCTCACCAACAGAACACACTCTGTCAAACTTAGTGACTCCACCTCCACCAGTAGATCCTTCACCAGTGGAGTACCACAGGGATCTGTGCTGGGCCCATTACTTTTTGGCATCTATTTCTCAGAAGTCCAGGGCAAAGTAGATGGCCTTTAGCTGACAATATTTTCTGATGATTGCAAACTGGGAGCAATTGAGTCCCCCGATGATGTCAGCATATTACAAGAAGGGCTAAAACAAACAAATGATTGGTGCCAAAACCATGGTCTAAAACTGTCGATCATTCCTCTCTAACACATATAACAAGAAGGCTTGGGGTTTCGTTCTAATGCTTTAATACATAGAAACACATCAGGATGGATAGCAGCATCATTAAATATGAACAAACTAGTTAGACAGAGCTTATATACATACATGCTTACATGTCTTCGGGTCTATATCACATAGTCAAAGTCATAACTTCGAACACATAATGTTCGAACCATTATGTTCGAAATTACAAAACTTCGACTGTGGATAAAAAAAAAAAAAAAAAAAAGCAACGGAAAACAAAATAAACTGTTTTAAGCAGGGGGCAAGCCCCCCTGCACCCCCAGCTACTTAAATATAGCAACTCCGAGATCGCACCCCATTGAACAAAATGGAAACCTCCACTTATGGAGATTTCCATTGAAACACTCGAACTTTTACAAATTCGAACTTATGGTCTCAACCATATGAGGTTCGAACTTGTAAAAGTTCGACTACGTGATAGGATCCCCATCTCAACAGCTAGCTACAAAATGGCAATCAGGCTTGCACATGCGCAGTATTTATACACTTGTGCAAGTCCTTGGATAGCTTCTTAAAGGTATATACATACACATTGATCTACATCCTCCCTCTTAAAAAGATTGCCCTTTATACAAAACAATATCAGAGTCAGGCATGCATTACTATATACTTTATAAACAAAACACAATGTTCATGTCCATGTTGCTTCATATCTGTTGCAGGGTTTAGAGATTCGACCATATCTCATAACATAACAGTTGGGACGAAATTTAGCAACAGGGACAGTCTGCCTTGCACAACTCATATCAGGAACTTGTGGATTCTTCATAGGAACGGGAATGTCCTCTGGAACTTCCTCAGGAATTGGAACACCAGACAACTCACTCCGATTCTGCCTAAAAGTTGATCTTTCTGATTCCATAATGTATGATCTTGGCTCTGGACCAACATTCATCATGACACCAGTCTGATCATAACCTTTGGACATTTGCATCCTTACCACTTCTCCCTCTCATAATGGCTTGAGCAATTTTCTTATCACAGTAGGACTTCTAGGATAGGTGCATCTTCAACAGATTGGCTTTTACTGATCTGTTGTTGTTGACACAAGGAACCACAATTGACTACTGATTGTTAACGTGGTTCTGGATTGTCTCAACAGAAGTCTCTGAGCAGGTGAACCAAGATGTTTATCACGAGGAATATTTCTGAGATTCAAGAGATTCAGGAAAACATCACTATTATCTTGTTTTGACTTATCAAGTAACTGCTTTGCACTTTGCACTGCTCGTTCTGCTAAACCATTTGACTGCAGGTCCTCTGGACTACTAGTGACATGAGTAAAGTCCCATTCTTCAGCAACTCTTTTGAACTGCTGGCTTGTAAACTTTGTGCCATTGTGTGAAATAACTTTGCGCAGACTTCCATTTACAGCAAAATGACTCTTCGTCTTTGTAATGACTGTACTGGATGCTAGGTTTGGAGGTAGGTCAATCTTGAACCAATGGGAGTAAGAGTCTACTAACACCAAATAATGTTGACCATTCCACTCGAAAACGTCTGTGGCTACTGTCGACCAAGGTGGCTCTGGAGTCTGGTTAAGCTGACGTGGTTCCTTCTGTTGATGTGGCTTTGTACTATTTAGCGTAACATAAAAAAAGTTCCTGCACGTGAAGCAATTGCACGGTCCCAAAGGTAACATAAAACAAAAAAGAACAGAACCAGCAAAACTTGGATCCTGAAAATAAAACTTTTATTGTGACAGGTTAAAAAACCTCCACATATATTACACTTTTACAAAAGTGTAATATATGTGGAGGTTTTTTAACCTGTCACAATAAAAGTTTTATTTTCAGGATCCAAGTTTTGCTGGTTCTGTTCTTTTTTGTTTTTTGTACTATTTAAACACTGAACAAGATGAAAGTGCTCTCAATGTCTTGTGACATAGAAGGCCAAAATACCAGTCCTCTTGCCCTTCTTTTGGTAGATTTGGTTCCTGGATGACCACAATGCAAGACAGTAATGTACTCTGGTTGCAAGGACTTTGGAACAATTACTTTCAGACCTTTCATAATGATACCTTTGTCAGACAAAATATCATCTCTGTGTGGAAAATAAAGTTACACTTCTTGAGGTAAACTAGATTGCTTTGACGGCCATCCTTGTTTGATAAAGTGGTTGAGCCTCTGTAAAACTGGATCTGTGACTGTGTAATCTCTCAGCTCATCAAGCTGTGTGGAAGAAATAATTCTTACTTCCATGACTTCAAAATCAGGACTGTCATTCTCATGCTGTTCTGTGGTGTTTCTGGGCAATCTGAATAATGTATCAGCAAGATAGAGAAGTTTGCCTTTCTTGTAGACAAGATTGAAATTGTACTTTTGCAATCTCAGCATCATATGTTGCAGTCTGGCTGGAGCTGAATGCATAGGCTTTCTCAAGATAGTGACTAGAGATTGGCAGTCTGTTTCGATCTAGATAGGTCTACCATAAAGATAATCATGGAACTTTGAACATGCAAACACAATTGCCAAAAGCTCTTTCTTGATCTGGGTATATTGCATCTCAGTTTGGGTAAGAGTTCTCTATGCATAGGCAACAGGTTGATCTTCTTGTAGAGTAACTGCACCAAGACCAAATTTTGAAGCATCACAGGAAAGTGTAACTGGTTTGTGAACATCATAGTATCTGAGTGTTGGTGGACTTTCAGTTCTGTTTTAGGACATCAAGTGCTCTTTGGTGTTGCTGTAACCAAGACCAGGATACATCTTTACGTGTCAGCTCTCTGAGTTGTTGTGACACCCCTGCACTGGCCCAGTAATCAAAGAGCCTCAATCCTCACCACTGGCAACAGTGAGGGATGTCACATATTAATTGGTGGGCAGTGGTGGAATATTCACATCACATATTAATTGGTTGACAGTGGTGAGACAGCCAAATCACATATTGTCTTGATGTGGTTTAGATATTGAATTCCTGTAGCCTGTGTACAGAGCTCACTGAAAGTGATTATACTCTCAATCAGCCACTCAGTGAACATTCAGAGTTTCACATCACAATTGTTTTATTTTTTTTTTTTGTTAGCTTAGTTAGTCAGGGAGAGTAGGTAAGCATGTCAGCAGAGGAGCATGTCAAACTGACAAAGAGCCAGTTGTCTGAGATGTGACAGGCTAAAGGACTGGTGCAAATCAACCTGACTAAGGCAGAAATTATTGTAGTTCTGGGCACAGCTGCATTCCAGACCAGCAATCAGGAGGACAACCAGGTTGGCCTTGGAGATGTACAACTCTCAGAAAGTGGTAAGTTCCACCTTTCCACAGAGGACTTAAAATCCATCTGGAGTTAGAGACTTGAGCTACAGGCCAAGCATTTGGCAACAAAAGCAGTAGAGAGACTGAGACATCTAGAGGCTGAGGAAAATGAGAAACTGCTATGTCTCAAGGTTGAGGAAAATGAGAAACTATGAAGCCTGCAGGCTGAGGAGAATTGGAGGTAGAGGCAACATGAAAAGGAGATGCTGACTCTTCGCCAGAGTCACGGAGGTAATGGGGAAGGGAGCAACCAAACCCCAAAAGCAACAAAGGTCAGTAAATGTCTTCTACGATTTACAGAGGCAGATAATTTTGATAGCTTCATTCATATGTTTGAAAGGGTATGTAAAAAGTACAATATTGACCAAAGGCTCTGGGTACAGTTCCTGACCCCCTTACTCCATGGTAAAGCTGTAACAGCAATTTTTAAATTGTCTGATACTGATTCCTTAAATTACAATATTGTAAAAAATTGTCTTTTAGAATGTTTTAACACCTGAAGCTTATAGGAAAAAGTTTTGTGACCACAGACACAAGGCAGATGAAAGTGTGTGCGAATATATTGCTGAACTAAGCACTTATTTTCATAGATGGGTGAGCGGATGTCAGGTCACCACTTTTGAAGGGCTGGCAGACCTTTTGGTGAGGGAGCAAGCCCTTAACACGTTGCCTGAAGACATGAGAATCTGGTTAGCTGATAGACAATAAAATACCGCAGATGAGTTGGGGAAGAAGGGAGACCTATACCTAACAAGCAGGACATAATTGCACAGGAAAGGGACACCCAGCGCTGCTCATGGATCTAAGGGAACCCATGGTGGGCAGCCCAGACTGAGACTGCCAGTAGCAGGGGAAGACACTAGTCCAGGTACATGTCCAGGACCAAGGGTTAAATGTTTTAAATGCAACCACTAGGGCCATTTAGCATATAGATGTCCACAGAGGAAAGTTGGGGAACAAAAGGTGGGACAGCCAGTAAGTGGGAATGATAAAATGCCATCAGTAAGTTGTCCTGAGACAGCAAAGGTACCAAACTAGCACACGAGTTTATAGCCTGCCTTAGTGGATGGGAAAGAGGCCACTGCTAAGAGAGAAACAGCCTCTGGCCTAATGATTGTGAAAGTAGAAGAAAATGGAGAACGAGAAGACCACAGCATAAAACCAACGATTTATTCAAATCCAGAAATTCAAAAGATACCAACAGTAAGCGCTTTCACATCCAACTGATGCTTCTTCAGACTTCATTGAAACAAAACATTCTCTTCATTTAAATACATCATCAATTGAATAAATTAAGCAACCAATTAATCAATCAATTTCTAATCTTAAAGGTAAAAACTCTTTAAAACATAATAGAAAAACGAATGTTTTTTCTAAACATATTTATAAAAATATATAAAAAATCTTTTAAAATTACTTAAATCTTCTAGCTGCAAGTAAAGGTTTTATGGATGCCCGTTCATTAAGACCAGGGCACTTGTCAGCCTGTAGCTTAACTATCCAATGCAGTTCTTTGGGTTTCGTGGAAGGGAAGATGGGAAGGGTTACAAAGAGAGAGTTGAGACAGGCTTAGCTCTCAGACCATAATTTACAAGGCCTGAGGGAGGTAGCTAGTGAGGCATCTAATTCTTAAGGAAGGGAAGGGGGAATCTGTATACTGAGATAAAGGGTTACTGCACAGAGAGTGGACCCCTGAGGGAGGGCTAGAGTGTGAGGAAATACAGCAGTTGGTAGTGCTCAGAGTCTACCATCTAGCACTTCTAGCTATAGCCCATGATATTCCCTTTGCAGGTCATATGGGCATAAAACATACAGAGAGACATATTATGCAGAAATTTTATTGGTCTGGTATTTCCAGAGATGTAACAGGGTACTGCAGGACCTGTGAGCAATGTCAAAAGGTAGGCAAGGCAGGAGATTGAGGAGCCATTTCAGAAGGTAGCTATGGATATTGTGGGACCTCTGAGTACCCCAAGTTCCACAGGTAAAAGGTATATCCTAGTAGTAGTAGATTATGCTACCAGATACCCTGAAGTGGTGGCCCTGTCCTCCATTCAGGAAGAAAAGGTGGCAAATGCTTTGTTAGAAATTTTCAGCAGGGTATGTTTTCCAAAAGAAATACTGACTGACAGAGATGCCAACTTCATGTCAGACCTGCTGGCTTGTCTGTGAAAGCACTGTGGATTCAAGCACCTGAAGACCATCCCTACCATCCCCAGACACAGAGGTTAAACTCTACACTCAAGTCCATGCTATTTGCATTTGCAGACCAGTTTAAGAGGGAGTGGGACAAATATTTGCCCCATCTGTTTGCTTACAGACAGGTGCCCCATGAATCCACAGGTTTTTCACCCTTTGAGTTACAGTATGGGTATAGGGTGAGGGGACCTCTAGATTTGATTTGAGATGAGTGGGAGGGTGAGTGTGAATCCCACAAGGGGTCTGTTGTGGCATATGTCCTAAACCTCAGGACAAGGCTCAGGGAACTCATAGGCTTGAACCAGGAGAACCTGGAAGAAGCCCAACAGCAGGAAAAAAGGCCCTTATGACAGGAGTACTTGAGCTACAGAGTATGCTGTATGACAGCAGGTAATGGTTCTCAATCCTGTCAGACACAACAAGCTGCAGACAGCTTGGGAGGGACCCTACAAGGTGGTAAGGAAGGTCAGTGATGTAAACTACATGGTAGAACTGCTAGGCAGGAGGCAGGGGCACAGACTGTTCTATGTTAACATGATGAAACCTTACCATGATAGGGTTAAGTATTTGCAGTGGATGGCAGGAGGAGTCTGAGGGGGATCTGGTGGCTGATCTCCTCAGTGAGGCTCAGATGGACACCTCAGTGGAAGGGGTAGCAATGTCCGAGCAGCTATCCTCTACCCAGGTTCAAGAAATCCGAGCAGTGTTACAGGAGTTTGGGAAACGTTCACTGGGAAACCAGGGTGCACCCACCTGGTACAGCACCACGTGGATACAGGACCCCAAAGGCCTATTAAGCACGCCTCTTATAGGGTGCCTGATCAAGTCAAACAGACTCTGAGGGAGGAGATACATGAAATGTTATAACTAGAGTTAATTCAGGAGTCCAGTAGTCCCTGGGCCTCCCCAGTGGTGCTGATACCAAAGAAGGATGGCAGCACCAGGTTCTGTGTGGACTACAGGAAATTAAATAGTCACACAGAAACAGATGTTTACCCCATGCCTAGGACAGATAAAGCCCTGGAGCAGCTGGGTGGGGCTAAGTATCTTACCACTGTTGATCTTACCAAGGATTACTGGCAGGTGCCCTTGACTCCAAGTGCTAGAGAGAGGTCAGCCTTTGTGACTCCTTTTGGCTTGTATGGATTCACAAAGATGCCCTTTGGAATGAAAAATGCCCAAGCAACCTTCCAGAGGCTGATAGACCATATCCTAGCAGGAACATGAGATTTTTCCATTGCTTATCTAGATAATATTGCCATGTACAGCCATTCCTAGCAAGAGCGCCTTCAGCATGTCAGGGAGGTGCTGGTCAGACTACAGAGGGCAGAGTTGACCATTACGCCCAGCAAATGTCAGGTGGGTATGGCAGAGGTCTCCTACCTGAGACAGAGTTGGGAGTGGTAAGATCAGGCCAGAACCTGCCAAAGTGGAAGCCGTTCAGGCATGGCCTGCCCCTGTTAACAAAAAGCAGGTGAGGGCTTTCTTAGGGACAGCAGGGTACTACAGAAAGTTTGTCCCCAGTTACAGTACCATAGCTGCTCCCCTCACAGACCTGACAAGGAAAAACAAGCCAAATAAGGTAGTGTGGATCCCAGCATATGAGCAGGCATTCCAGAAGCTTAAAGGAGCTTTGGGAGGACCTCCTGTGTTAGCCGGTCCAGATTATAGCAAAGAAGTTATTGTGCATGTGGATACTTCAAACCATGGGGTGGGGGCTATACTCAGCCATGTCTCCTCAGAGGGAGAAGAGCACCCAGTGGTATATCTCAATTGTAAGCCCCAACGCAGGGAGGAATGCTATGCAGCTGTAGAAAATGAATGCCTAGCCATAGTGTGGGCACTGCAGAAACTTCAGCATGTGAGAGTGTTCAATCTCACCGTTTGTTCTTACACACGGGTTCGGAGCCGATCCTCGGCTCCGAGTCGGCCGCATAGCAAAGCTTTGCATCTTAGAGAAGCTCGAGACCAGGCTATATCCCACAATCCTCCCTGCCATTACTCAGATCTAGTTTGCCGCTGCAACAGATCACATCGAAAGAGAGCTCGGACCAGAGAAAATGTTGTTGTTCAGATAAGATAATTATATACTGTTACTTAAAAGTTCTTATAGTTATTGGGAATTTAGTTTTTGATCATACTTTAGTGTGTGTGTGTATTATTGTAGTTAGTTCTGTCATTTTTTTATAGGTTTCCCTTTGGGGTCTATCTCGTCTATCACTTATAGCTATAGATATATATATATATATATATATATATATATATATATATTTTTTTTTTTTTTTCTTTTACTTATAGCTGGTATTTAAACTTTTTCACAGTAAAAGTTTGTTAATTTTGATTATGTCTGAAAAAGCGAAATCCAGTTTTAAAAGGTGTCAGTGTGGGCAGAAAATGTCCATCACTGACAACCACACTTCCTGCGTCTACTGTCTTGGCCCTCTCCACTTGCAAGAGGATTGCTCTATATGCCATTCCTTCAGTGGGAGGGTCATGACAGATAGACACAGGAAACTTATAGATAGGGGACTTCTTAAGCCTGCTTTCCAGGAGGCTTTGGACAAGTCAGACCAGGCTTCTAAGTCCTCGAAGGGGTCGAAGATGTCAGAGCCCATGTCATCGGCTCTGAGTTCATCTTCAAAAGTTCGTTCGCCGGTTCCACAGACTTCGGGGCCGAGCGTCAAATGTTTATCTTTCACTGAGCCCCAGGTCTTGGAACTGGTGTCGGAGCTACCACCACCTTCCATTCTTCGGTCGGTGCCATCTTCGGCCCCTTCGACCCGATCTTCCAGATCGTTATCCAATACAGATGTGGATCGTGTCGTGCAGAAACTTATGGAGAACATGGCCCTTTCCAAGTTGATTGCAGTTTCCTCCCAATTGGTGTCGAAACTAGAAGGCCTCCCTTTATCTCCAACAGGTCCTCCTTCGAGACCCATCCAGTCTTCGGAGCCGGGAGAGGATGAGCCGATGATAGTGGGGCCCTTGGTGCCAAAACCGTCCATTGCACGATCGACACCATTGACCTCGACTCCTTCGGAACCTATAGGTGAGTTGCGGAGTTGACGATCTCTCCTTGGTTCCGGGACCGAGAGTCGTACCGACCTTTCGGTGCCGACTCTACCTCTCGGGGCCTCGGCACAGATTGGCTCGGCTCTGTCCTCAGAGTCGAGGCCCACGGGCCCCGTGTCTGGGATTCTTCCATGTTCTTTGGAACCAGGAGAGTCCTCGACCCGAGGTTCAGGGGTTTTTGACCTTATGAGGAAGGTTTTGTCTACACAGACAACCACTTCATCGGAGGCGTCTTCTCCCTCCCCTAAGGAGCCGCTCTCTGTTTCTGTTCCTATGACACATCCAAAGCTTAGAGAACCATTGCCTCAGCCACCCCCAGAGGGTGCCCCCTGTTCCTCGGAGACCTCACCGGAAGCCCCCTCCGATGAGGTTCCGAGGAAAAGACTGTGCAAGAGGAGGCACCTGGATTCCCCGCAGGAATCTCTAACATCTGACACTGACTTGGATGAGGCAGAGGGGTCCCCAAAATCCCCCTCTGAGGATGTCTCATTTGCGGACATCTTGGAGATTTTAAAACAGAGGGGTGATTGGCAGTCCCTAGCCCCCACTGAGGACGAGTCGGTGTTGCTGAAGGCTTTTGGTGCTCAACCTTCTACCTCCTGGGTTACTCTGCCCTTCGATGAATTAATGGATTTAATTGCTCGAAGGGCGTGGGAGACACCGGACACAGTGGAACCGGTCCCTCGAAAACCAAGCAAGTTTATCGCTGCTCCCTAGGACAAGACTTATCTCACCAAAGGAGTCCCGGTTGACGCTATGGTGGTGGCTGCAGCCACTAAAAAGGAGATGTCTGAGTCTTCGTCTTCTGTTCATCCTCCTAATAAGGATTCTAGGACTATGGACAGATATGGGAAGCGCGTTTTTAGTTCAGCGACTTTTCCCATGCGTTCGCTAAACTATTTGACACACTTTACACGTCTACAGAAGGATCTCATCAAGGAGCTGAGAGATACCCTCCAGGGTAACACAGAAGCTGCTGTTTCAGATAAGGTAACAGCACAGCTTAACACCCTTACCTCCATAGTGGACCCTTACGTCCATTAGGCTCATCTCGTATGCGGCTGAAGGGTCGAGTAGAGCCGCAGCTTCAGCGATTGCTCTATGAAGACAATCCTGGATGCGGCTATGCTCATTTGCGGAAGCCTTCAAGTCTTCCTTCGCTAACGCCCCCTTTGATGGTGCCACTCTTTTTGGGCCCAAAGTTAAAGAGAGACTAACTCGGTGTGAGCAAGAAGGAAAGACTCTGTCTGCTGTTGGAGTCCGTTTTTCCGCTCCATCTAGACTGTACCCCATAGGGCAACGAGGCAGAAAAATGTGGTTCCGTAAAACTCAGGGATCTTTCCAGGCCACACAGAGTGATCCCCCCCCCCCCCAGAGGCAGAGCGGGGGGGCAGAAATGGAAGACGTCGCCCCGGCGGCAGAGGGGGTCCGCAGAACCAAGGCGACAGGGATCCTATCCCTGGTAAGCCTTTCCAGCACCCCTGAATGGGGGCCCGACTGTCCTGCTCTGGAGGCAGTCGGAGGTCACTTGGCTTTATACCCACATGCCTGGCTAACTCTCACTTCAGACTCCTGGGTAAAAAGCATTGTAACCAGAGGATACAAAATCCCCTTCATGTCAACTCCACCCCAACAAAGAAGGTTTCCAGATGTGCCACCCCATCTGCGAGGCCCATCAGCAATAGAAATTTCAAAGCTGCTCGAAAAAAGAGTCATTCAGCCAGTCCCGGCGGACCAAAAAGGATCCGGAACTTACTCAAGGTTCTTTTTAGTTCCAAAAAAGACAGGGGACTGGAGACCCATTTTGGATCTCAGCAATCTCAATACCTTCGTGAAGAAGGAAAAGTTCCGGATGATCACGCTTCAATCGATCCTTCCATTTTTGCGGAAGGATGACTGGATGTGCTCGATAGATCTCAAGGATGCGTACTACCACATCAAGATGGCCAGACCATCCAGAGATCACCTGCGCTTCCGGCTGGGAGCCAGTCACTTTCAATTTCGAGCCCTGCCCTTTGGGCTCACCTCAGCCCCCAGGGTATTCACCAAATGCATGGCAGTGGTAGCGTCTCACTTGAGATGTCTAGGATTCCAGGTGTTTCCCTATCTGGACGACTGGCTCCTCACCGCCACCACCGAGCGTCGTCTCATACAAGCCAGAGACTATACAGTCAATCTTTGTTCCCACCTAGGGATTTCCATAAACTTCAAAAAATCTGCCTTACTGCCCTCACAGCATATTTCATTCATCGGAGCAGACCTAGATACGCGCTTAACACTGGTAAAGCTCCCTCCAATAAGGGCTTCATCCCTCAAGGAACAGGTTCTTCTTCTACTACAAAGCAGGAAAGCCCCGGCCAAACTAGTGTTGAAGGTTTTGGGACTCATGGCAGCGTCCCTGATTGCAGTTCCTATGGGGAGATTGCACATGAGGCTCCTCCAATGGCTGCTGTTCACGCAGTGGTCGTTCCAGCAGTTACCCCTAACGCACGAGATTCTGATAACAGATTCTTGCAAGCGAGACCTCTCATGGTGGGTGTACAGTCAGGATCTCACTATGGGTCGTCCATTTGTTCTACCGAATCCGATGGCCACAATAACCACGGACGCTTCCCTGATAGGGTGGGGGAGACTATTTCAGGGAAGAACTGTCCAAGGGGAATGGTCCAACATGGAGTACAACCTGCACATAAATGTTCTGGAACTTATGGCGGTGTTCTTGGCGTTGCAACACTTTCAAACCCTCCTACCTCTAGGAACAGTAGCAGTTCAGACAGACAGCATGTCTGTAGTCTGTTACATAAACAAACAAGGGGGAACCAGATCTTACCCATTATGCAGAGAGGCCATGAGAATTTGGCAATGGGCAGAGTTCATGGGTCGCTTTCTGATAGCAACGCACATCCCGGGGTCATCCAACGTCATTGCAGACAGGTTGAGCAGAGCCATCCTGTTACCTCATGAGTGGTCCCTCAAGCTACAGGTGGCGGAAAGAATTTTCCGCAGATGGGGCCAGCCTTGCTGCGATCTATTTGCCTCCCCGATGAATACCAAATGCAGAAGCTATTTTGCCCTTCTACCCCCTCCAGGGGATGTCCCCAGGGACGCACTGATACACGATTGGCCCCCGGGTCTCCTATATGCATTTCCACCTACCCCCTTGATTCCCAAATTTCTTCAGAAAGCCATGAACCTGGAAAGGACAGTTATACTTGTAGCCCTATTCTGGCCTCGACAGATATGGTTCCCCTTTCTTCGAGCCCATCAAACAGAGGAACCGTGGATCCTGGACCCAGTACCAGATCTACTGACACATTCATCAGGAGTTCCTCACCCGTCTCTTCTATCCCTCAAACTAGCAGCTTGGCTGCTCCACTTCCCCGCCTAGCCAGGTCTGATCTACTTTCTCCGGCAGTTCAACGCATTTTGGTTGCCTCTCATAAGGCTTCCACTACAAAACTCTACAGGAATAAATGGAAACGCTTTGTGTACTGGGCATCTAGCCAACACTTGGACCCCCCTGGTAGCTCCTTGACATAAAGTTCTAGAATTTCTATCCATCCTTTTTCACAAAGGAGCCTCTACTTCCACACTAAGAGTACAGTTGGCGGCCATATCCAACTTCCATGTTGGTGAGGACGGTTCTTCTATTATGTCCCACAGGCTTTGTAAGGCTTTTATGAAAGGTTCCTTCCATCTTCGACCGCCCGTCAGAGACCCTTTATTCCCATGGAATTTAAATTTGTTATTGTCGCAACTAATGTTGCCACCCTTCAAACCAGCCTCTTCTTGCCTCCTGAAGTTTTTGTCGTGGAAGACTCTTTTTCTTGTAGCGGTTACTTCAGCTCGAAGAGTTTCAGAGCTGCAAGCACTATCAGTCAAACCACCTTACTTAATTTTACACCCAGATAGAGTTTCCTTACGAACAAACCCATCTTTCCTTCCTAAGGTATGTTCTGTCATAAATATTAATCAGTCCATTGAACTCCCTACTTTTTCAAAAACCATACCAGTAAGTTGGAATATATGCTGCACAAGTTAGATGTCCACAGACAGCTAAGATTTTATTTGGACAGGACTAAGGATTACAGAAAAACAGATCAACTTTTTGTTGCATTTGCAGACAATAAAAAGGGCATGGCAGTTACAAAACGTACACTTTCTAAATGGCTTACCGATTGTATAGCTTTTGTATATTCTAAGTCGAATCAGGCCTTGCCCACCAAACCTAAGGGCCATTCTACTAGATCCGTTTCCACTTCCTTGGCTCATGCAGCTCGCCTGCCTTTGGACACGATTTGTGCAGCAGCCACGTGGTCTAAACCACATACTTTCATCGCTCATTATAGAGTTGACAAAGCTTCTAAAGACAGGACATCTTTTGGTTCCACTGTGCTTAGGAACGTTTTTCCATGAGTCGCTCGGGGTGATGGAACTAGGGACGCTACCCGTGTGTGTAAGAACAAATAGCGAGATTGAACACTCTCACATAAAGAAGTTATGTTCTTACCATAACGTTCCATGTGGAGTGTTCATCTCGCCTTTGTTCTTACATTCCCTCCCTTCCCTCCCTCACGTGTTTGGAAGAATGAATAGGACTAGAGTCTGGTCCACATGCCTTAACCTCTTCCGGGTATATTGTCTCTTACCTCATGGGGTATATTTCACTACCCTTTAGTTAATTTGTCAGTGAGATAGTGTCTCTGATTTTTTGTGGCTGTGTGTAGCCTTAGCACCTGAGGTTTATGGTTGGTCTGGTTTGCTTGCAAACTAGATCTGAGTAATGGCAGGGAGGATTGTGGGATATAGCCTGGTCTCGAGTTTCTCTAAGATGCAAAGCTTTGCTATGCGGCCGACTCGGAGCCGAGGATCGGCTTCAAACCCGTGTGTAAGAACAAAGGCGAGATGAACACTCCACATGGAACGTTATGGTAAGAGCATAACTTCTTTTTTATCTCTATGGAAGGAAATTCACTGTAGTTACAGACCACAGTCCCTTAACATGGCTACATCGAGCCAGCCAGCAAAATGCCAAGTTACTAAGGTGGAGCCTAGGGTTGCAAGCATATAATATGACAGTGCAGCATGGCAGTGGGGTTAGCAATGCCAACACAGATGGGCTGTCAAGACAGGAAGTGGAGTAATGTATTCCTGGATAGGCTCAACTCTCTCAAGCAACATTTCTCTAGAGTCACTTGAAAAAACTAGCTTGAGTTTTTTGGGGGGAGGGATGTCACTGTGCCAGCCCAGCTGTCTGGAATTTTGCAAATAATTCTATGTCATTTGTGAATATTCATATGATCTATACATAACTGTATGTCATGTACTGAGCTTCAAGAATGTAACCACAGCATACCCTGCTGAAAC
This sequence comes from Protopterus annectens, assembly GCF_019279795.1. Lineage (NCBI taxonomy): Eukaryota > Metazoa > Chordata > Ceratodontiformes > Protopteridae > Protopterus > Protopterus annectens. Next base: position 1,514,635,093 of record NC_056746.1, read on the forward strand.
ATAGAAGATTAACTTGCAAAACTTAAGGATAGTTGAGGTTAAGTTACTTTATAGTTGGGCCATAAACAAGAGATGTTATCTTTCAGTTTCAATGCGGAAGCAGACACACTGTCTAGAGCTAGAAGTTTTTGTATTGTCTTGAAAGAAAAGTAACTACTATGTTTAAAATGTAAAGTGTTTTATTGTTTTACGACTTCCAAGATCTGCAAACATCTACGAGATAAGTATTTTTAACACAGAGATGTTAAATTCTATTAGTTTCTGTTTTAGCTTGGGAACTGAAGCCAGGCGACAAAAAGTAATGTCATCCAGCAGTAAAATGTGCTATTGATTTAAGAACGGTCTCAGAGAGAGACTGTGCATTTTGTATTTTGCCTTGGACCTAGCAAGAACATCCACTCATCATCATCATCATCATCTGCATTTGCCTGTCTGTAAGTAAAATTTAGGGTATAGTATCTCTCTTAGATATGGATAGGAATATAGTAAAGATTACTTTAGATGTTTTCTGTATTTATTTGAGACTGTCCTGCAATGTTGTTTTAAAATATTTCCTGTGATTTTGAACTCTGAAGTCACTGTGTTGAGTTACTGAGTATTGTCTTGTTCTTTTATTATTATTTATTATTAAATATATTTAAACCTATCTTTGTGGCTGATATTTCTGAGACATTTAAGCTCTTAGTGTACTGGCATATCTATTTGGTGACACTTCACAGGCCACTCCTAATAGCCTAGTGCTTGGTCAAAACTACCATTTGGATTAATAGTAACATTACACAGTAGGATTGGACATCCTTTGTAAGGGCCTTATAGTAGCTGATAAGGGGTTCTGGTGGCAGTGATAACTACCTTATAGTCTGAGCAGAAGGGGGCATAGCTAGTAAACCTATGCCAGCCTTTTCCAGGTGTGTGTGTGTGTGTGTGTGTGTGTGTGTGTGTGTATGTGTGTTTATGTAAAACAAATCTCCAAGAGTGTGTGTGTGTGTGTGTGTGTGTGTGTGTGTGTGTGTGTGTGTGTGTGTGTGTGTGTGTGTGTGTGTGTCAGCTACTTGGGCAGGGACATGAAGCATTGGTTGGACAGAGAGAGTGTTGGAGGACTTGGCTTGGAACCCTAGCTAAGGACTTAACTGTATAGCTGTGCCAGTGGGGGGTCTTATTTGGGATCTGAAGAAAGAGGGAAAAACCAGCCCCAGACTGACTGTGATCTCTGGGTGCTCTTAAGGGAAGTTGTACTTTACTGTGTGTGTACTTGTCATCCTTCCATTGTGTAGGTCCCTCACTGTTGCCAGTGTCACGGCGGTGCTGAAGGTTGGCTCCAGTCTGGCATGAACTTGCCTAGATAGTTAACCATGCCAAGAAAACATTGTAGGGCTTGAACATTGTCTGGAGCTGGCATCTCAAGAATGACTGTTTGCTTTGAAGGGTCTGGTCGTAAGCCTGTACTTGTAAATAAATGACCAACATAAGTAAGTTCTTGTAGCCTGAATTTGCATTTGTGTGGATTGAGACTGAGATTCACCCGACATGCCCTTTCTAGAACTTTTTTGAGGTTTCTGTCATATTCAGCTTCATCATGACCTCCTACTAGTATGTTGTCTACTATAATAGTATGAGGATACCCAGAAAAAAATTGCTCCATTGCACGTTGAAAGACTTCATTTGCAGAATCAAAAATCTGTACCTACCAAATGGAGTGCTAAAAGTAATGACCAATGCTGATTTTTATAAAGCTGAATTTGCTAAAATGAACTCTCTGCATCTAAGATAGAAAAAAAGAGTGGCATTTGGTATCAAGGCTGTGACTTCTTCGACTGTGCACATTGGATGATAAGGTCTTTTTAGTGCTTTGGTCAAATCTCGAGTGTCAATACATATTCTGATGTCATCTGAGCTTCTCTTATGACCTACCACCATGGAAGATACGCATTCAGTTGGAGTTTTGACTGGACAAATCACACCTTGTTATACCATTTTATTTAACTCAGCTTTGCCTCTGTCCTGCATGGCTATTGGAACTTTACGTGATGGCCTCATAATTGGACTGACCTCTGGGTCTAACTTCATGCAGTACACAAATGGAAGTTTGCCTAGTTTGTCTTGGAACAGATCAGCATAGGTAGAAAAAATGTGCTCGGCAAAATTAGAGTAGTGGTCTTTTAAGCTAACATGATGGACTTCCTTATTAAATTAAAGCAGTTCCACTTTCAAACTGTCTCTGAGCCCTAATAATGACTGGACTTGCCTCTTGACCACATAAAATAATAAGTCGTAGCTTCTTCCAGCAGAATAACATGAAAGCACTACTGAGCCTTCAGTTTGAATTTCTACACCTCTGTAAGCAACAGGCTTCACACACCTTGCCAAGTCAAGCCTTTCACCTTTACACACTCTAGCAAATGTTTCTGCTGACATAGCATTGCACTTGGAAGCTGTGTCAGCTTTGAGCTCGTTGGGTTTGCCTTTTATCCGAACAGTACAAAATACTTCATTCTTTGCCCTTAAATCTATTGCTTTGACCATTTCATGAAGCACTGACACACCATCAGCATAAAGAATACAGTTGCCACAGTCTAACTGATCAATTCGTCCCTTTTGATAAAAGAATGTGGGCCTTTTGATTTGCAAAATCTTTTGAAATTATTCCATTTATTGCATTTGTGGCATTGTTGACCAAAAATTAAACATCTTTCCCTTTTAGATTCATGACTTCTACCACAATTACGACAGTTGGCAACGAAACTAAGTTGGGGCCCATTCTTTGAGTTTGCTGACTCATTCTTATGCTTTGCTGTGACTGTATGAAGTCTGGAATTTGCTAGAAAGTTCTGGGGTTTACCAGTTAGTGTTCAGGGGTTACAGTTGCTGCCATGTGCTTTGGCCTGTTTCTTTTAATAACATGCTGCATACTATCAACATGAGATTTATCACTGTTCCTTCTAGAGCTATTCTTATTTGTAAGCGTATTTGTGTGCTGTTTTGTGACAAATCTCAATGGCCTTATTCAAAGTTAAATCACTGTCATACCTCTCAACCTGCAAACATCAAAAATCTGGACAAGGCCCATGAAAAACAGGTACAAATCTGTATGCTGATTAACATAAAATTTGCATACATAATTACATAACCCGCCCACTCCAGTGGAATTGTGAGATACCAGCTTTCAAATGCAAACTGAAGAACAGACCACCAAAATATGGCGCCAGAGTCCCCCTGTAGCCATTCCAATGTCCCATTACCATTTATTTCACCCCAATTACCATAAACACTAGTGTGTGCATGTATACTGCTTTACTTCTACAATGATTATTTGGATTTTATTTTTACATTTTATAGCACAATAAATGCACAACCACCAATAGATATCTGCTAAACAAAGCAATACTGTCTCACAATGAAAATACATTTGGCATTAAAACTTCTCTGCCCTTGAAACTCACATTCATTGAAAAAACATTGAAACCATCACCACAAAGAAAATGAATTTGGCCAGTGATGGATAAAGATTACCTTTGGGCCGTTTTCAAATCATAGGCCCCTTGCACACAAAAAAAGTATGTGTTCTTTGATGCACCTTCCTGACTTTATTAAATTGTATTCCTTGTATAATACAGCACACTTGTTAGATTTAAGTCAGAGCACATTTTAAATTTATTGTTTGAACATTTTTTCAGTAGACAATGAAACAAAATGCATGAACCAATAATGACAAAACTGACCAATTCAGAACATTTCCATCATAAAAGTCTACACACACACACACACACACACACACACACACACACACACACACACACACACACACACACACACCCTACAAAAATAATTTCTTTGCCTAATGCCCTGGTGTAATTAGCCAGGTAGACATGCAATCTCACACACATGGTTATTCAAGACCACTCATAACCCTGCAGACCTATACATATGCGTTATTTTACCTTATATTATGTGAAATGCAGTCTCCCTATTGGCTATTACGGGGCAAATACAGCATTTTGGTTGTATTCTTTAATGTGGTAGAGCATGCTAATTTACTCAGCTGAATGATTCCATGCATACCATCCTTCCCACAGACATTTGTGTGAGACAGCACATGGCTAATTAGCATTAGACTTTACCCTGGAATGTGTTATTAACATTTAGTACAATTTGAGAATGAAAATTGTATCACAGAGGACCAAAAAATATAGAGAAAATATAACAGTTTGTGTAACATTAATGCAAGTGAAGGCCCATATAGAAAGAATAAAAGTTAATTACTGCTCTGAAATAGCTTAAGCCCTGCTCTGAAATACCTTAAAAGCAGCTACACAGCAGAGAGAAAATGCAGACAAGATATCCGAAAATACAAGCTATCTAATTATTCAAACAAGAGCTCTGCACACTGCACTGTCTTAGAGAGACACACAGGAAATACCTTAAAGCTTAAGCTACACAGCAGCATAGAAAATGTAGATGATATGCTCCGAAATACCTTAAAGCTTAGCTCAATACAGACGATAATAACGACTCTACCTAGCTAATTATTCAAACGACAGCTCTGCATGCTGCACTGTCTTAGAAAGACACACAGGAAATACCATAAAGCTTAAGCTACATGGCAGCAGAGAAAATACAGATAATTGCTGTGAAATACCTTAAAGCTTAAGCTCAAGTCAGTACAGACGATAACTGCTCTACCTAACTAATTATTCAAATGACAGCTCTGCATGCTGCACTGTCTTAGAGAGACACGCGGAAAATACCTTAAAGCTTAAGCTATACAGCAGAGAAAATACAGACGATAGCTTCTGCTCCAAATTAAGCTACACAGCAGATAATTACAGAAAATACACAGAGCTATCCAAAAATAAATACCTTAAGGACAAAGCTGATTTCACGAGCTAGCTAATTATTCAAATGAAAGCTCAGAGTCTGCATGCTGCACTTAGAGAAGACGATAACTACTCTAAAAATACCTTAAAGCTCATTTGCCATGAACTAATTCCACTCTGGAAATATTCACTCTGCAGTGCTATACCCATGCTGCACTTCCCGCTCACAGACAGCTGGAAATCCAAATTCATTCAAACAGTAGCAATGCATGTACGTGAGCCCTTGAGCTCAATTCCTACAGGCTGACAGAGCTGACATCATCGTGCACGTGATGACGTCAGCTCAAACATGAAAGAAAAAAGACATTTAAAAAAAACTGGGAAAAAAATCGTAAATGAAGGGGTGCCACTCGGGAATCGTGGCACCCCATTACTTAGATCCCAAAACTCGGTAAAAACCGAGTAATTCGGTACGGTTGGGAGGTATGATCACTGTCAGGAAGCAAAACCTTTCTCACAGCGTCATATTTAATGCCACACATGTCTGTCCTTTATCAACTGATCCCTTAAGTCACCAAAGCTGCACTTTTTGGCCTTATTTCTCAGGTCAGTTATATATGCTGCAAAAGTTTCGCCATGCTTTTGATCCCTTGTGTGAAATATTTACCTTTCCATTATAACATTTGTCTGGGAGTTATACATTTCTCTAAATTTACATTTCAAGCACTCCCTTCACTCAGCCGGTACACCAATATGACTTTTTCCCCCTCTCTGGTATAGATAGCAGGTGCATACACAAATGAGTGCTCCCTTTCTATATCTTCTGACCCAGCTAAATTAAGCAGAATAAATGCCTTTGTACGGTCATCTTTATCAGAAAATGCAGCCTGTGTGAAAGTGTTGTAATCTTGTTCAAACATTCTCCACTTCTCAACAATATTACTGTCAAACAGAAGTGCACTGGGTTTTCGAAATCCATCTGCCATGCCCACAAAGACTGAAAATATGGCCCTTGTAATTATATATAAACAAAGGATGTTCATCGTGCATACAGCTGCAGTCATAACAGATGGGTTCTCCTGCCGTCAGGCAGGTCCTCGGACGGCCGAATTCCAAAGTCTAGGTCCAGCATCGGTTGTCGTCGCTTCTTCCCTGACGTCAGTGTGACAGGGGTATAAAGAAACCAGCCGACGCCATTTTCTTCAGTCTTTCTTGCCGCGCGGTGCCCGAATCAGAAGCAGTTCGCAAGTGCCGGTCGGCCAGCTCCTGAGATTACGAAAATTTTGGAAACCGAAGTCCTTTAAAAGCTAAGTACCCCATTGGGGAACCTTTTCTTGCCTCAGACCGATGTCAGACAAAGTTAATAATTGTATTTCTTGTGGGAAGCAAATACCGCATAAGGATTTCCATTCCCTCTGTATACCTTGTTTAGGCCCAGACCACGAGGTCTCGGCCTGTCGCTTTTGTGTTACATTCAACAAACGCACTATTAAGCATCAGTCGGAGTTTGCCCAGCATTATTTTGGAAAAGTACCATGTCGTCGGATACCCCGACTCCGGTTTTGTCTAAAAAACGCAAAGACAAGGACCGACACGCGAGGTCTGCGGCCTCTGCCGACATCACGCCAAAGCCGACTACACGTGGTCCGGTTCTCAGTGAGTAGCCTACGCAGCCCCTGCCTACCGACGACCTGTCTTTGACGGTGTCTCCTGTACCCGAGGTCGCAGGCTCCTCGGCCCACAACCCAACTACAGATACCAAAGCCACTCTTGGCGCTGAAACTCAGAATGTGGACAGGTCCACCTCCACTCAAGGTGTCTTCAGACCTTCCTCTTCTTTCTCCATCAAAGCTTTCACAAAGTCTAAAGCAACCATGCACTCTAAGAGACCAGCTACTCAGGGCCCATCTCCAGGCCCCATGCCTAAGAAACAGATGCTTAAAATGGCTGAGGATTTAATTACTCTTATCAGAGGTTCTCAGCCCCCTCCAGACAAAAGGCCTAGGGTGGAGGAAGATTCCCCCTCCTCTGATCAGGGCTCCATTATTTCAGAGCACTCTGATGATCAGGAACATTCTTACTCCCCTTTTGAAGACTCTGATGCGGAGGAGTCCATCCCTTCTGTATATCCCCCTGAGGATTACTCATTTGGGGAAACTTTGCATACATTACGGGAACACTTCCACTGGGAAGGCCAGGATTATTCTGATTCCAAGAAAAGGCTCAGGGAATTTCTCTTGCTTCCTCAGCACAGGCCTCTGGCTATACCTCCTGTCTTGGACATACTAGATGATGTTTACTCAGAGGCCTGCCTTAACCCGGACTCTCTACCTCCAGCTCCTGTTAAGCCTGACAGGTACTACAGGGTTCCTGACTCACACCAATTTCTATACAAAAGCCATGCTGCTGACCCAGAAACCATCTCACAGGGCCCCAAGGGTGTTAAGGCATCCATTGCTAAAAATCCATTGCCTTCCGAGAGAGATTTCAGATCCTTAGAAAGGTGGGGAAAAAAGGTATATACCTCAGCTACCTTATCCATGAGGGCCTTAAACTGTCAGTTTCATATGCTAAAATATCAACAGTTTTTGTTATCAGAATTGAAAAGTAAAATGTCACAGCCTGAACAACCAGACTTGAAGGAGTTGCAGGATTTGATGCATAGTGCAGAACAAGTGGGTAAGCATACCTTACAATGTGGTTTTGATGCTCTAGAGGCCTCATGCTGAGCTGCTGTTACAGGATCAGTCATATGTAGGCATGCCTGGCTCAAGGAACAAGCCCTGCCTGATCATGTCAAAGCTAAATTACTAGACGCCCCTCTTCAAAAGGATGTACTATTTGGTGCTAATGCTGAGGAGGTATTAAGGAAAATGGAGGAAAAGGCTAAATCAATGCAAACAGTGAAAGAATTTCTACAGGTTCAACCCCCACATTTTAGTAGAAATTGGCCTTCAAAAAACTGGTCCTTTCCTGCCACAGACAGACCCCAAAGAGGCAGATACAGGCGCCTGAGGGGAAGAGGACAATCCCAAGGATCGTATAGAGGCAGACAATGGCAAGCTCCTACACAAAGAGGTGGTGAGGACAACTCGCAATCTTTCAGAAAGCAAACCCAATGACTTTCCCCTTTGCATGCCAACCAGGTCTCAAATGGCAGCCCCCATAGGAGGAAAGCTGTCATTATTTTCAAAAAATTGGCATATTGTCACAAAAGACAAATGGATACTGGACATTATAAACAGAGGCTACAGATTTCATTTTCACACCCTTCCAAAAATGAGAGGCATGCCATACCTGCCACACAATCAAAGGGCAGAGGCACAAAGGCAAATTACAAAGCTCATAGACATGAAAGCTATTCAAGAGGTACCTACGCACGAACAAGGTCAAGGTTTTTATTCCAGGCTATTCCTGGTACCAAGGAAGGGAAAAGACTGGAGACCTATTTTGGACCTGTCCATCCTAAACACATTTCTACTCGTACCAAAATTCAAGATGCTGACTCTACAGCAACTTCTTCCCATGCTGGGCAAGGAGTCTTGGCTGGTTACATTGGACCTCAAGGAGGCATACCTGCATGTCCCAATCAGACAAAATTGCAGAAGATACCTCAGATTTCTTGCAGGTTCAATTCATTATCAATTCTCTGCATTGCCCTTTGGCTTATCTACTGCGCCCAGAGTATTCACGAAATGCTTAGCATCAGTAATTGCCTTCTGCAGACTTCAAGGGATACAAATATACCCTTATTTGGACGTCTGCCTGATCCAAGCGGACAGCAAGAACATACTTCTGAAACATCTGGCTTATGTAATAATGTTGTTGAGCTCTCTGGGATACACAGTCAACAAAAATAAATCAAGACTAATACCCTCTCAGAAGATAATTTTCCTGGGTGCCAACTTGGATACAAACACCCAGATGGCCTACCTCACGCCAGAGAAGCAGGGGCAGCTAACTCAATATTTCACAGCACTAGGAAATTGCACCAGGCTTACTGCAAGGAAATTCCTGCAGGCTCTGGGATTCATGGCATCTTGCATCTTACTAATCCCATGTGCAAAGCTGCATATGAGGAAACTTCAATGGTACCTAAAAAACATATGGTCACAACACAGCCACAGTTTGGAAACAATAATACCACTAATTCCATGTCTGCAAAAGGAATTTCTGTGGTGGGCTCAAGCTTGCCAAACAAACACAGGCCTTCCATTCAGCAAGCCTCAAGCAAACCAAGTCATCACAACAGACGCCTCAGACTACGCCTGGGGGGCGCACATGGCAGATCGGTGCATTCAGGGCAAATGGTCCCAAAAAGAAAAGCACCTTCACATCAATAAAAAGGAAATGCTAGCAGTAATAAATGCTATTATAGCTTTCAAGGACCTTGTGCAACCAGGACAACTACTGATAAGAACAGACAACACCACAGTTATGTGGTACATAAACAAGCAGGGAGGAACACATTCCTACCCCCTATGCAGACTGACCATGTCACTTTGGAACATGGCCATGGACTTACAACTCGTACTACAAGCACAGTACTTGCCAGGCAAGGAAAACACACTGGCAGACAACCTAAGCAGAAATATGACAGATCCACACGAATGGAAGTTGCATCCAAAAGTCTTTACAGAAATAATCCAGGCATGGGGAAGGCCAGACATAGATCTATTTGCCTCCCACAAAAATCACCAATTGAAAAAGTTTTGCTCAAGGATTTTCCACCCAAAGGCCTGGAGAGTGGACGCTCTCTCTTTTTGTTGGACATCAATGACAGTTTATGCCTTCCCACCTCTTCCTCGGCTGCCCAAAGTTCTACTGAAAACCAGAGCAGACAGACCAAAGATGATCTTCATTGCTCCAGACTGGCCAAGACAACACTGGTACCCACTCCTGAGGAGCCTGACACATTCACCACCATGGACACTGCCTCTAATGCCACTTCTCTTGACTCAACACAGCTTCAAAACTCTTCACAGCCAGCTAAAGACACTCAATCTAGCTGCATGGAAGATCCCTTAGCATCACAGCAAACCCTTCTCTCCAAGGAGGTTCAGGATGTCATTTTGGAGGCCAGAAGGCCGTCAACTAGAAAAGCTTACTCCGCAAAATGGAAGCGGTTTTGCGCCTGGAATGAGAAAAGGGGCCAGGATCCTGAGAAACTGAATTTACCTCAAATACTACAGTACTTAACTGAGCTGTTAAGCAGTGGACTTTCATTCTCCTCCATCAAAATCCATGCCTCAGCCATTTCTGCAGAATACAACACTGACCCACCCTTATTCTCACACCCTCTCTTAAGGCAGTTCCTCAGAGGGGCTAAGAATCTAAGACCACCAAGAAAACAGCCAATACCTGCTTGGAATCTCAATTTCATTCTGGAAAAACTGACCTTGCCTCCCTTTGAACCAGCTTCCTCATCAGATTTGCAATATCTGTCCTGGAAAACAGCTTTCCTTCTGGCAATTACCTCGGCTCATAGAGTTTCAGAACTACAAGCACTCATGGCTGTGCAGCCTGTCATCATCTTCCATCAGGACAGAGTTTCCTTGCGAACCAACCCGTCCTTTATGCCTAAAGTGGTATCCAAGGTAGCTTTGAATCAGGCCATACATCTACGTACCTTCTATCCTAATCCTCAAAACAAAGGGGAGAGACTACTACACTCCCTGGATATCCACAGACAGCTATGTTATTATCTGGACAGAACAAAGCCTTTCAGAAAATCAGACCAGCTCTTTGTGTCCTATGCTGTAGGAGCTCAAGGAAAGCCAATTTCGAAACAGACAATTTCTAAATGGATAGCCCACTGCATACGCTTTTGCTATTCCTTTCATGGCAAGACTGTACCTACAGGCATCAGATCTCACTCCACAAGGGCCACTGCCACCTCTGCAGCCTTTCTCAGAGGAGTCCCTACCAAAGATATTATGGAAGCAGCCACTTGGAGTTCTGTACATACCTTCTCCAAGCACTACCACCTACCATTATACTCCAAAACTAGGGCAGGCTTTGCCACTGCAGTCTTGCAAGGCATCCTGGGTCCTCCGAGTACCACCTAGTGCCTACCACCCCTTTCTTAGCTTTGGGATTCTACCCATCTGTTATGACTGCAGCTGTATGCACGATGAACATAGTACAGTTTTGTACCTAGCATAAATGTAGATGTTCGAGTGCTAATACAGCTGCAGTCCAGGTTTCCCTCCCTCCTTCCCCTCGTGGGACAATCTTAATGGCTAACACCTCCTCATACAACATGATTGGGGTATTCTTTTATGGTGTATTTGCTTGCACTACTGGTTTTTTGATTTTATTGCATTGCATTATGACATATAATTATGTTTTGCCTTCCTTCTGGGGGCACCTGACATCTGGGGCAATAAAAACTGAAGAAAATGGTGTCGGCTGGTTCCTTTATACCCCTGTCGCACTGACGTCAGGGAAGAAGCGACGACAACCGACTCCGGACCTAAACTTTGGAATTCGGCCGACCGAGGACCCGCCTGACGGCAGGAGAACCCATCTGTTATGACTGCAGCTGTATTAGCACTCGAACATCTACATTTATGGTAGGTACAAAACTGTACTTTTTGTGAGCTTCCAATAACATTCAAATGCACAATAAACTCTCAGAAGTACTGTACTTTGTGAAATATGTTCTGTAATGGCTGTACTTTCCGAAATGGCTTTACTGTGACACTGCACAAACATGCAAACACTTTATACACTTCTGATAACTCAAATATCTTTGCTTAATAAGAAAATACATATTCTTTGTGAAAATGCGGTTGTTCCCCTTTATTTTATTCTTTTTATGCAAATTGGACTTTATTTCAAGCATTTTCCATAGTAATTCAAATATTTTTATCAATATCATACATATGTGTTTATGCCAATATTATTTAGAATGTTCTGTATGCCCTGTTTCATATTATGTGAAAAGAAATAGAGCTGAGCAAGTTTTAATATCTGGCCCGTTTTGTGAAGTTTGCACATTTTTACTTAGTAGCAAATAGGCTGCTTAGGGGAAACTTGTGCCTGGCTTACAGAGCACTCTCTGACCCCAACCTGATGAAGTTGGTGCACATCTATAAGTCAAATGGGACTAGAATTACCCACTCCAGTGACCTAAATCTGACCGGTGATTTAAACAGGACATGCTGGAGAGACAAGTTCTCTCATAGAGGTTGTCACTTCTCTGGAATAGGCCATTTTATGTTAAGCACAGCACCTCTTTGACTCTGTTCAAAAGGAGCCTGGATGAATGGATGGGAAACCGCAAATTCCTGCTGGGAATAGTTCCCACATCCCTCTTGGATATGGGCAGTCATTACCAATAATAATCTTAGGCATTGACTAGACTTTTTCTTTTGAAATATAATGAGTGTAATAGGCTGGGCTTAAATTGACCCTCGTGTCAATAGTCTAGTACCTAGTAATCAACTATAAAACTATGAACCTATGAACCCAAGAGCTTTGGATGAAGGATAGATTGTTAGAAAGTCCACATAAGAGTAAACATAGATTTACATTATCATCATAACTATTTTATAATTCAGATGAAAAAGCTCAGGGATAGTATTCATAAATGAGTGGGTGTACTCACTTGTTCTAAGACAAATGAATATGCCTACCAACATGGTTGCTTATAAAGTTAGTTATTCTTTGAATTACCTTAAACTGTAATGGGCAATGTATTTCATGTCACCATAGCATTACTGAGGTGTTCTGTCAAGGTTTTAATTATAAATAGCTAGATATACTGGTTTATTTGCTTGAGTATTGCTTATTCTTTAGTTCGGTAGGCTTCTGAATGCCCCATATCTGTCATGGCCTTTTACTACTCTAAGCAGTATTTCTAATATTTTAATATTCTGTACACCAGGCATTTGAAACAAGAAGCCGCGGTGGTGCAGCGGTAATGTTGTTGCCCTACAGCAAGAGGTTTTCCCGTTCTATTCTCGGCTGGAGTGCCTTCTGTGTGGAGTCTGCATGTCCTCCCCAGTGGTCGAGTGGCATTTGAAAGACATGCCTAGAAAGGGCATGCCTTCGTTGAAGGTTGGGCATCGAGCTGGCACCTCGGCACCATAAAAATCTACTGCCAATCAATAGCGGACCGGAGTTCCGCTGTGGCGACCCCTAACCCCAAAAGCCAAAAGAACAACATCAGAGGTATAAAATTAACCATTAATCAGTGGATAAGAAGCTGGCTGATGACCGGGGGGTGGGGGGGTGGGGGGATGCTTTACATTTGAAAGGGTGCACATCTCAGCCTAGAGTTTGGAGGAGTTGAATAAATTATCTACCAGCCCTGTAATAGCCAGACTTTACAACCTTCAAATAGAACCAGTAGGATAAATTACCAAACCAGTCATACAGAGATAAATGTGTAATTACTTAAATCCTGGTGCCCTAATGAATAAGTGGGTAAACCTGAAGCCGACACCTCAAATATGGGAGTTTTCTTCATTTCATTGTGGCAGACCCAGTGCATCAGGTAGTGATATCTATGTGTATGAGTGAAGGGAGAAAGGTAGAAATGTGAGATACATGATTGTGAGTCCTGTAACTTCTATCTGCCAAAATGAAAATGGTAAGTTTGTAGCACCTTGTAGTATTTCCCTAATTCTGAGGTATAGATGCCTTAGGGGGTCCAGCTCACCACATTGGAGGTTCTAGTTGAAAGAGCCCTGCAGAAATGCTCTAAAAGTATTGCATCAAGGTTCAATATTCAGTTTCTTCTTATTTGCAGTCAAATGTTCAAAATTACAGGACTCATAATTACAGGATGTGTCTTTGCCTTGGTTGAAACTATCAAATATCCATAGTGGTGATTAGTGTTTTTTTTTTATCCTTGTTAACAAAGAAAAAAAATGTATTTCTGTCATGTGGTCATAAGTGAAATATCTTATAGAAAGCTAGAATGCTGGTGAACAATTAATGGTCATAATAATACATTGCAGTTTTATATGAGTGTACTGTACCCAATACATGTCACAAACTGAATGCTTACATAGCAAAATTAATATAATAATGCTGGAGTACTTCATGCACACATATTAAATCTGTAGAATTACTAGCTGTTTTTGAAAATATAAACAGTCAAGAAAAAAATTTCAAAATACTTGCTGGGGCAGTAACATTCCTAACTAATATTAACAGATGTTCATTATCAGATCACTGTTGCAGAAGCATAAAGCTGGGTAGGACATATCCTGCCAAGAATTGGACATCCAGCATATCTCTCAACTGTACAGATTTTCGCAGAATGTCCAGATTTTTGCCTTATGTTTTTGGTCCATTTTTAATAAAATTGTTGTTTTCTGTCAAATTAATGGCAAATCATTAGTGATTGAGATTAGAAAATAATGACAGACATTTCAGTATCAGACTTTATACCCTTCAGAAAATTCATGCTAATGCAAAACCTGTTATGCTATCAACTTTCTAAGTTTGTAAGAACAATTTTTAAAAATTATCCCTACTTTTGAGTCTTTGTCCCACTTTTATGTATGGCTTTGTCCAGATTCCTTGCTCCAAGTGTTTGAGGAGTATAACATCCAGCCAGTAGACAAAAGCTTTTGGACACCTCACATGCATACTGTACATCTGAGGCAGCAAGAGGCCATGCTGGTATAAAAGCAGATATATGGATGCCAGCATTCAGAATTTTCTTATCACTGAAGATTGTTGTCAGACTCAGTCTATACTGCTTCTTTGGAGTGTCAGAGGTTGGCTTGCTTAACTTTTGGGCAGATAAATACCCTATAGGGGACTTTCCATCTTTTTTTGAATAAAATTGTTTGGAAAATTGTCAATGCTTAAGGGAAAAGGGAGGTGTCTGTGCATTCATCAGATACCCTATGGAAATTCACACACACAATGTTTATTGTATATAGCAGAGACTCATGACTTCCACTTCTGACAGATGTCTTTGTCTAAGATGATCACAAGTCAGCTAAACAGCCTTAACATTTTTCTTGAGAATGAGCATCTCAAGGCCCTTTCCTGTTCATCTTTGTAGTCTGGCTTGACTTCCTTGGACATTCCCATTCCAATTCCAAAGAAAAGAAAATGTATGAAAAAGACTCCTGAACTTATTCCACCTTCAAACTCTCATTACTAGTCTATGACAGATGACTCTGCTGTGGTCCTGTCACATATTCAGATCATCTGTTGGATGCTACCCACCTGATGCTGCTCTTAGGGTTACCACTAAGGATCAGGAGCCTGGCACATCCTCAAAGACCAGACATGCGACTATGCCTGAGAAGAGAGAACCCTGCCTTGTACTGTAAGGAAGGCTAGACATAATCAATCAATTGCAAGTCAGGAAAGAGAAAGTGGGCTTAGTAAATGAAGTGCAAACATCAATACTTCCAGGTCTATTACCTGAGAGACACCAATAAAGAAGGCACACTAAAAAATAAGCATATTACTCCATATTGTACTCCTTCTTCTAAGGAAGCTATGGAAGAGTGATTTAGCTTTGTCAAGGGGCTTTTCAAAGCCTTTCAGTTTTTTTCAGTCTTCTCCTGCTTCTTCACCTCTAAAAAGGAAAAAAAAACGTCTCCTTTTCCCTCAGATAATGATTTTCTGCCAGAGATAGAAGAGGAGGGTCTAGACTGTGGAGATATGTAAAGGCTGCCAGCCTGGCCAGATAGAATTTTGTAGATAATTCTGTCATTTTAAATATTAATATAAGCCACAAGCTTGTTCTCTTAAATGGAAGAAAATGGTGTTAAATATTGACTGTCAAAAATGTAACAACAGTGCACTTAGCTGGAAGAAAGCTGATAAGTCAAGCCTTGTATGATTGCTTGATCTCCAACCCAGAGCCGTGATGTCTGTACCAGTAGATTCTTTCTGATATGAGACCAGAGTTAATTGCTAGATTTTACATATATAATGTCTTTAATTACTGTGGTTTCCTGACTAGGTGCAAGATTAAGGCAATGTAAATGTAGAGTTTCTGTTAGCCTGGGAAACCAGAGAATTGTTAAGAATGATGTAATCTAAAATGAGTCAGCAGGATGTATTATCAATTTAAAGGACTTTCGCAGAGACAG
Source organism: Protopterus annectens (assembly GCF_019279795.1). Lineage (NCBI taxonomy): Eukaryota > Metazoa > Chordata > Ceratodontiformes > Protopteridae > Protopterus > Protopterus annectens. Next base: position 1,514,650,982 of record NC_056746.1, read on the forward strand.
AGAGAGAGCATTTTGCATTTGTCTTCAGAACTGATCACTCACCAGCACTTGCTTTGCTTTGTCTGTATGTAAGTAGGATCTTAGACTTTAGTGTTTCTCTTAAGAAATAGAAAATAGTAAGTTTAGACTAGCTGTTTTCTATATTGATGTCAGAACTAGTCTACTGTATTATTTTAAGCATTTTCCTGTGATCTCTGAACTCTTGACTAGTGCTGTGTAGTAAGAAGTATTGTCTTGTGTTTTTTTATTATTTATTATTAAATATTTTTAAACCTTTCAACTGTGGCTGTTTTGTGTATAGATAATTTAAGCTCTAGAGTACATTGCGTGTATATAGTGATACTGTACAAAGCCACTCCAAATAAGCTTTGCTTCTCAGACACACTTACCATTTAGATAATAATATTGCACAGTAATAACTGGACACGTTTTGGTAAGTGCCTTTTTAGTAGCTGATAATTAAGGGTCTTGGTGACAGTGATTACTGCCTTATAACCTGGACAGAAGGGGTCAAGTGAGTGAACCTGTGCGAGCCTTCCCCAGGAGTGTCTGGGTGGTTGTATATAAATCATATCTCAAAGTGTGTGTGTGTGTGTGTGTGTGTGTGTGTGTGTGTGTGTGTGTGTGTGTGTGTGTGTGTGTGTGTCAGCTACTTGGGCAGGGACACAAAGCACCGGTTGGACAGAGAGAGTGCTAGGAGGACTTGGCTTGGGACACTGGCTAAGGACCCCACTCTATAGCTGTGCCAGTGGGGAGTCTTACTGGGGATCTGGAGGAAAAGGGAGAAACCAGCCCCAGACTGAGTCTGATCTCTGTGTGCTCTTAAGGGAAATTGTACTTTACTGTGTGTGTATTTGTCATCCTTCCCAATGTGGATGCCCTTCACTGGTGTTAGTGGTGAGGACTGAGGTTTCTTGATTACTGGGCCAGTGCACGGGCATCACATAGATGATGCCTTCTAGGTATCCTTTCTGGCTTCTCTGGATTCAGAGACTGAGGAGAATATTTCCTTAGATTCTCTGGTGGAGGGGATATCCTTTTCTGATACAGTTGTTAGAATGAAAGACCTCTTCCAGTGAGAAGAGAAAGAGATATCAGGCACATAAAAGCAGTACTATGATTTACTTCTGGTGGATACCCTAAAACCATTGGCCATTCCTCCTGTCACTGATGCTGTGTAGGAAGCATTCAATTCTGCATGTGCATCTCCAGATAGTCAACCACCTGCACCCTAAAAGGGGTAGGCTTTATAAACATTTCAAACTCACAAATTCCTTTTTAGTAATCCACCTAGATCCTGTTGTAGTTTCTTTGGCCAAAAACTTAATTTTCAAAGACTTAAACACTACTAACCTACTGCCATCAGATAAGGATGGCAGAATTTGACAGGTATGGGAAGAAAAGTACACACATCTTCTACCTTAGCCTTTGGGACAATTACTTGTCAGGCTCACATGGTTAAATTTCTGCTTGTAATATTTGCAGATATGTATAAGGTTGTGACCATTTACCCTCTTCTTCTTAACATGATTTCTTCAATGTCTCAAGTTACAAAATATACCCATAAATATGTATAGGATACAGTTGATGCCACTGCATCACTGATACAGCTAATGTTTTCCAGGAAGATGTCTTGGGATCTGTTATGCACAAGTATGCCTGGCTGAGATGGCAAAATCTTCACAAAGATGTTAAGGTACAAGTCCTCAATGCCCCCTTAGACAAATAAGTTTTGTTTGGGTCTTCCTCTGCTAAGGATTTAAAATGCCTGGATGAAAGAGGGAAATTGATTCTGATGGTTAAGCAGAGTTTCCAGTCTCCCATACAGAAATAAAACAGAAATTATCACTCCAGTCCATAGACTTTTTTTGTTTAGAAAAAAGCAATGTCAGGAAAGAAATGGCAAACAAAATAATAAAAAGTGGCAGGGAAATACAAAGAAGAAAGGGACCGGAGCCCAGCCTCCATTCTATAGTGCCAAAAATGCATGACTGTTTACTCAAGTTAAAACCTCACATTTCCCCACCCTGGCCACCCACTATGTCTAACAAACAATATATGTTATTCATATTAATCAGTGCTGCAGTAGCGTAAGTTAAGTAGGATGTCCTTCAAGGATGCATCTGCAGTCCTTACAAATGGGTTGTCCTGTCATCAGGCAGCCCTTCGGTCGGCCGGATTCCAAAGTCTGGGTCTGGCCTCGGCTGGTGTCGCACTTCACCCGACGTCATAGCTGCAGTTCTTCGGGTATAAAGGCATCAGCCAACGCCATTTTCCTCAGTCTTTCTTGCCGCATGGCGCCCGAAGCAGAAGCTGTTCGCAAGTGCCGGTCGGTCAGAACCAGAGATTACTACTACAAGTACCGAAGACTTCTAAAATGCTAAGTACCCCATTGGGGACTCTTTCTTGCCTCAGCCGATGTAAGAAAAAGTGAATAACTGTTTAAATTGTGGGAAACAAATACCTCATAAAGCTTTCCACTCTTACTGCTTACCTTGCTTAGGCCCAGACCACGATGTAGCAGCTTGTCTAGCCTGTGCTTCTTTCAACCGACGAACGCTTAGACGTCGGTCTGAATTTGCTGAAGAGTTTTTCGGCTCCGCTTTTGCTTACATTATGCCATCGGATACTCCGACTACGCAAATTTCTAAAAAAACGCAAGGAAAAGGACCGACAATCGCGGTCCGCGGTTTCGGCTGAAACCGCGGTTAAGCCAACCACGAGTGTCTCTGTTTCGGCTAAAACCGAGTCCACGGTTCTTCCTTCGGCTGAAAGCTTGCCACTTACCGAGGCCTCATCCAGCTTGGCTGAATCTGCTACTGAAATCCCACCTGCTCCTGCAGGTTCACAGGATTTATCAGATACTATCCCTTTGGATATTTCTACCCCTGCACGTGGAGCTGCTAGGCCTCCTGCATCCATGTCGATTAAGGCCTTTGCCAGGGCTAAAGCAGCAAAAACTACCAAAACTGTGCCTGCTAAGACCCCCTCTCACAGGCCCAGTTCTAGTTCACAAATGCTTAGTCTAGCAGAGGATCTCATTTCTTTGATCCGGGGATCCCAACCACATCCAGACAGGGCCTCTCACCCACCTCTAGAGAAGAGGACTAGAGTAGAGCCCCCTGAGCCAGTTTCTTCAGATGGCTCCTCTGATGAATCAGATAATTCAGACCCTCCAGAGGCCCTTTTCTCCTTATGAGGACTCTGATGCAGAAGAGTCCATTCCTTCTGCCTCTCCGCCTGAGGAATTTTCTTTGGGGAAACCTTGCATGCTATGAGGGAACAATTTCAATGGCAGGGCCAGGATTTTTCAGACTCTAGGAAAAGGCTTAGAACCTTTTTGCATTTGCCACAGCATAGGCCTTTAGCCATTCCTCCAGTACTTACTGTTGTGGATGATGCTTTTAATGATGCTTGTACTGCTCCTGATTCTCTTCCTCCGGCCCCTGCTAAGCCCGATAGGTACTACAGGGTTCCGGACACACATTATAATTTGTATAAGGCCCCTTTTGCAGATCCCGAAACTATCTCCCAGGGACCCAAGGCTGTAGCAGCTACCTCTTCCAAAAACCCCCTCCCCTCTGAAAGGGAATCTAGGGCCTTAGAGAGATGGGGTAAAAAAGTTTACACTTCTGCTACTCTTTCAGCTAGGGCCTTGAACTGTCATTTCCACATGATTCAGTATCAGGAATTTATGTTAGACCAGTTAACTAAAAAACTGTCCTCGGATGAACCATTAGACAAAAAATCTGTACAGGAAATGGTACATAACATTCAGCAGGTCAGTAATCATTCCTTAAAATACGGCTATGATGCACTGGAGGCTTCCTTTAGATCAGCCATGACTGGCACAGTGATCAGAAGACATGCATGGTTAAAAGAACAGTCCTTACCAGACCATGTTAAATCAAAGCTCCTAGATGCTCCCATGGATAAGCTCAATTTGTTTGGCTCCCCTGCACAGCAGGTGCTGAAGAAGGTGGAAGAGAAAGCAAAATCTGTCCAGACAGTCAAGGATTTCTTGCAGGTCCAGCCTCCAAGGTTTATCAGGAACTGGCCTTCCAAGAATTGGTCCTTTCCAGACACCTCCAGAGCTCCGAGAGGCAGGAATAGATGCTCAAGAGGCAGGGGTCAATCCAGAGGTGCCTACAGGGGACGCCAGTGGCAGGCTAACAACCAGCGAGGTACAGCCACAGATCCAGCCACCACCACCACTTCCACAGGACAATCACAGTGACTTGGCTCTGGCACCGCCTACCAGGGAACAACTAGAGGCACCCTTAGGCGGGAAGCTAGCCTTATTTTCAGTAAACTGGCATTACATCACAGGAGACAAATGGATTTTACAGACAATAGACCAAGGTTACAGGTTTCACTTCCATACTCTACCAAGGAAGAGAGGAATGCCAAACCTACCTCCAAATCAGAAGACAGAAGCTCTAGAACAAATAATTCACTTACTAAGGATGAGAGCTGTAGAAAGGGTACCATCTATGGAATAAGGGCAAGGATTTTACTCCAGACTTTTCCTGGTACCAAGAAAAGAAAACCAATGGAGGCCTATTCTTGACCTGTCCGCTTTAAACACATACCTCATTGTTCCAAAATTCAAAATGCTGACCCTACAGCAGCTTCTTCCCATGCTGGGCAAGGAGTCTTGGCTGGTAACTCTAGATCTCAAGGAGGCATACCTGCATGTCCCCATACGACCAAATTGCAGAAGATACCTCAGATTTCTTGCAGGATCAGAGCATTATCAATTCTCAGCATTGCCCTTTGGCTTATCTACTGCGCCCAGAGTATTCACGAAATGCCTGGCATCAGTAATTGCTCATTGCAGGCTTCAGGGAATTCAAATTTACCCTTACCTGGATGACTGCCTGTTACAAGCGGACAACAAAAACAAATTAACAAAGGATTTGCAAAGGGTCATTCATCTACTACAAGCCCTGGGATGCACAGTCAATATAAAAAAGTCAAGGCTGATACCATCCCAAAGGATAACCTTCTTGGGTGCAGATCTGGACACATCAAAACAAATGGCATTCCTGACAGTAGAAAAACAGGAGCAACTCCCTTTCTACTTCATGGCATTGACAAAGCAGAACCAGCTAACAGCAAGAAAAGTCCTGCAAGCTCTCGGTTACATGGCATCCTGCATAATATTGATTCCACATGCCAGACTACATATGAGAAAGTTACAGTGGTACCTAAGGAATTTATGGTCTCAGCACAAGCACAGCCTAGAAACCCAAATTCCAATAATTCCATGCCTGAAGCAAGAATTCCAATGGTGGGCTCAGGCCTGTCAAACAAACAAGGGACTGCCCTTCCACAGCACTCAACCAAGCCAGACCATCACAACAGACGCTTCAGACCTCGGTTGGGGCACACATGCTGGACAAGTGCATACAAGGCTTATGGACTCAAGACCAGCTGCACCTACACATAAATCAAAAGGAAATGCTGGCAGTAAAACTGGCAATTCAGGCATTCAGACCATTTCTTCGACAGGGTCAACTGCTGATAAGGACGGACAACACCACAGTTATGTGGTACATCAACAAACAGGGAGGCACACATTCATACCCTCTATGCCGGATGGCAATGGACCTCTGGAATGTGGCACTGAGCTTCAACATTCAGTTACAAGCAATTTTTGTGCCAGGAAAAGAAAATATACTAGCAGACATCCTAAGCAGAACTGCCACGGATGCCCACGAATGGATGCTGCATCCAGACATCTTCAAAACCATTACAAGGAAATGGGGACTACCAGAAATAGACTATTTTGCATCCCCACACAATCACCAACTGAAAAAATTCTGCACAAGGACGTACCACCCACTTGCTTGGAAAGTGGACTCCCTATCTTTCAGTTGGAAAAACCTGACAGCATATGCATTCCCACCTCTTCCTTTGATGCACAAGGTGCTATTGAAGATCAAAGCAGACTGTCCAAGGATCATCCTGATAGCTCCAGACTGGCCAAGGCAACATTGGTACCCATTACTGAGGAGTATGTCTCGGGAACAAATATGGCCTCTGCCCCTAGTTCCCTTGCTGTTAACACAGAACAACTTCAAAACCCTGCATCCAAACCTGAAAACACTGCAGCTGGCTGCCTGGAACATTGCATAAGACTAAATAACCCAGATTTATCTCAAAGGGTTAAAGACATTATCTTGGAGGCTCGCAGACCCTCAACAAGAAAAAATTATTCAGCAAAATGGAAAAGATATCTCATTTGGAGTACAGCAAAAGGAGAGAATGTGTCACTGGTAAACATAGCTAACATCCTGGAATACTTGGCAGAGCTCTTCCACAACGGCCTGTCCTATTCTTCCATTAAGATTCATGCATCAGCCATTTCAGCAGAATACAACTTGGACCCTCCAGTCTTCTCACATCCTCTGCTCAGGCAGTTTCTGAGAGGAATTAAAAATGTAAAATCACCTAGGAAGCCACCATTGCCAGCATGGGACTTAAACTTTGTGCTAGAAAAGTTGACACTACCTCCTTTCGAACCAGCAGCAACAGCAGAATTACAATACTTATCATGGAAAACTGCTTTCCTGCTTGCAATCACTTCAGCAAGAAGGGTATCTGAGCTACAGGCATTAATGGCAGTACAGCCCTTCCTGATCTTCCATCAAGATAGAGTGTCCATGAGAACTAATCCTACTTTTATGCCAAAGGTGGTCTCCAGGGTATCTTTAAATCAAGCTATCCACCTCCCTACATTCTTCCCCAACCCAAAGAACAGGGGAGAAAGACTGTTGCATACCTTGGATGTACATAGACAATTACGTTACTACCTGGACAGGACCAAGAGCAACAGAAAAACTGACCAGCTACTGGTAGCATATGCAACAGGAATGGAAGGAAAAGCAATTTCAAAACAGACAATCTCTAAGTGGATAGGAAATTGCATTAGATTTTGTTACTCCTACCATGGGAAGAAAACTCCAGAAAACATCAGTCCTCACTCTACAAGGGCTACAGCCACTACCACAGCCTTTTTACGAGGAGTGGCTACCAAAGACATTTTAGAGGCTTCTACTTGGAGCTCCGTGCATACATTTGCCAAGCATTATAATTTACCTTTATACTCCAGATCCCGAGCAGGTTTTGCCACTGCTGTTTTGCAAGGGATCTTAACTACACCATAATCTTATTTCTCCTCCTCCCCCAGTTTGGGTATGGTATTCTACCCATTTGTAAGGACTGCAGATGCATCCTTGAAGGACATAGTACAGTTTTGTACCTACCATAAATGTAGATGTCCGATAGGCATGCATCTGCAGTCAGGATTACCCACCCTCCTTCCCCTCTGTGGTACTCCTAGGGTATTTGCCCATCTTGTAGCTAGCTGGGGGAATCTATTATGGTGTATTTGTTTGTATATATGTACATACATGCTTATTTTTTGTTTGCTTTCTGCTATTTGGAACCATTTGCATTTATCCAAATTTAGCCTTCCTAGAGGGCACCTGGCATCTGGGGCAAGAAACACTGAGGAAAATGGCGTCGGCTGATGCCTTTATACCCGAAGAACTGCAGCTATGACGTCGGGTGAAGTGCGACACCAGCCAAGGCCAGACCCAGACTTTGGAATCCGGCCGACCAAAGGGCTGCCTGACGACAGGACAACCCATTTGTAAGGACTGCAGATGCATGCCTATCGGACATCTACATTTATGGTAGGTACAAAACTGTACTTTATATCTTGTGTAGGATGTAACAGTCGTACAGCTTCCAAAATTTTATGTCACCTTCTGTGCAACCAAACCATTAGTCACCTTAAGCTGAGCTGACTAAAAGACTGGTTTGGGTGCCAAGCCCTTAGAGCATTCCTGTCACTGAGCCAGGCATGCCACTGTGGGCTTACAAGGATCCATTGCCTGGCAAATAAGTTCCATTTGGGGGAAAAAAACTTCCAAATTGCTTTTTTATTATTTAAACTTTGTGTGTGTGTGTGTGTGTGTGTGTGTGTGTGTGTGTGTGTGTGTGTGTGTGTGTGTGTGTGTGTAAAGCAACTGTTTGCAAAGCTATGGAATAGTATTTTTATTGACTCTCATGTTACTTTTATATACTTTTAAACAGGAATGCACTTTTCTACTTTTGTGGTAAAAAGTTGTTTACTTTCTGACAATAGGGAAAGTGGTTAAATTGATTTTTTGCTGCTTTTTGTGGGGAAATAGTGATTTTATTGAAACTTTCCTGTTTTACTGACAATTGCTAGTAAGCTTTCCTGGGAAACAAACACCATTTGTGGCTTGACCATGGCACAAACACTGGTTCTTTGGTCACACTTTCTTCCAGCCACAAAAAGAAAAAAATAACTAAGCAGCCTTTGCCACCACAATGGGCTAGTGATTTGCCTCAGCAACAGGCTGGTCCTGATGTGGCCAAAGCTGGTCCTCAGGCCACACGTCTTTTTTCTCAGATCCCTCTGATGTTGCCATGCAGTCACCATGGACCAGGGTTAACCATATCCATTGCGGCTGTTAGTATCCCCTCTGTGGGCAAGTGAGAGCTACTGTTGTTGGTCATAAGAGAAAGGGTAGGGAATGTGCCATTGCTTAGTCAGAATGCTCTGTTCATCCCAGGGGAAGCTGGTGCTGACAATACTAGGTCTGTTAGCCCCAACGTTTCTGTCAAAAAGAGACAAAAAGCAAAATGTTTATCTTATCATGTTTATGCAATGTTTATCTAGTATTCCCTACCCTTTCCCTCATGACCAACAACAGTAGCTCTCCCTTGCCCACAGAGGGGATACTAACAGCAATACAGAAAAGAGTAAAATCCCAAGAAAGGAAGACATCCCTGATCAGTATCAGCAAGAAACTACGATCCCTCATAAAATCATCCAAGGCGAGCTTCGAAAGAAAAATTGCCAAGGACTCCAAAGATAACCACAAGGCATTCTTTAGCTATGTCAAGAATCTAAGTGGCAATTCTCAGATCTGCTCAGAGTTAGTGCAGAATGGCACAAAATACACTGAACCGACCGATATCGCCAACATACTGGCAGACAGGTTCAGCGCAAACTTCACCCCCTCTAACCCCAAAAAGGGCTCATAACTATACCAGAAGAATGTAGAGTTCCTGAAATCACAGATACTCAGGTTAAAACAGCCCTCTACAAAGCCAAAAACACAACATCAATGGGACCAGACAGTGTCCCAGGCTGCATCCTACACAAACTCAAAGATGAGCTAACCCCTCACCTAAACACACTGTTCAAACTCAGCCTCTCCACAGGCCACGTACCCATAGAGTGGTGCGCAGCAATGGTTATTCCACTCCACAAAGGTGGAGCCACAACAGACCTCAGGAACTATCGCCCTGTAAGCCTGACTAGCTTGGTCCGCAAGACTGTGGTGTGCATCATCATGGAACACATTAACAGAGACATTGGGAACCTCCAAACACTGGACCCTACCCAGTTCGGCTTTAAGGGCAGATCATGCCTCCTAAACCTGGTGGACTTCTTTGAGACAATTACCAAGGTTATAGACGAGGGAAAGTTGGTACACACAGCCTACCTAGACCTCTCAAAGGCCTTCAACACCATTCTCCATTCTGGTATTATAGACAAGCTCACCAGCCTGAACATAAACCCCTACATCACAAGATGTGTTAACATCAGGCTCACAGACAGAACCCACATGGTGAGAGTTGTGGGAGCTAGATCCGACTCTAAACCGGTTACAAGTGGCCTTCCCCAGGGCTCAGTCCTAGGACACCTTCTGTTCGGCATATACTTCTCAGAGGTACTGGCAAGCACAGAAGGACTATGGCTGACCAAGTTCACAGACGACTGCAAACTAGCGGCTATAATTGACTCTCTGGCTGACACATACATCCTCCAAAAGGGTCTCACTGAGACAGATACCTGGTGTCAAAATCATGGCCTCAAGCTAAATGCCAAAAAGTGCATAGTCATCCCCTTTGGAAAAAACAAAGTACCCACAAACTACCACATAGGTGGTAGTTCCCTAAATACGGAAGACATAATAAGGGATCTGGGGACCCAAGTAGATAGTAATCTCACCTTTGATAATCACATTGCCAAAGTGGTTAGAAAATCCTTCTACGAGGCCCACCTAATCACAAAAGGGTTCACATCCAGATCAAAAGAGGTCATTGTGCTCCTCTACTCATCACTCATCAGACTCATCATAGAGTACAATGCCCCGTTTGGGATGTACCTTTCAAGACACCTGCAACAGCTGGAAAGACCACAGAAGTGCCTCACCAAGAGGATCACTGGCCTCAAACAGAGGACCTATGCAGCTTGACTGAAGAAACTCCAGCTGTACTCGGTTGCATACTGCCTACTCAGAGGTGATCTCTGCCTGACATACAAGGCCATGTCTGACCCAGAATTAATGAACATGCTCCAGCTAAAGAAAGCCATATGCTCTAGGGATCTAAACCTCACCACAACAATAAATAGGACGTGCAGGGATAGATTCCTGTCCCAGAGACTTCCCATGCTTTGGAACAAGATTCCAATCTACATTAGGCAGAGCTCCTTGCTAACACTCTTCAAAAGAAACCTTAACGAGTGGATGGGAAACAGAAAGTTTACCTCGGGGATCACTTCAGTGGCTCTGCTGGACAGAGGCACAGGGAACTAATCTAAGAGGGTGGCGAAAGCCAACACATTCTGGCTAGGCTTATAAATGCCTTCAGGCAGATGGACTAGTACCTACCTGTGAACCTATGAACCTGTTATCCTGTATTTTTCTCTGGGGACAGGATAAATTTATTGGGCTTGTTACATGTTCTTGTACAGGCTATTGACCCTTCTTGTAAGGTGGTTTCTGGTAAAAGAGAAAAAGATTCCCTTTTCCCTAGAGAGTTTCAAGATGTTGAGTCTGTAGGGGAATGTGAAGGAACAGATTCAGGTTTTTCTCCACAGGTTTTTGATTTAGACTGTGAGGAGAGTATGGTACTTGAACTTCCCTGTGAGAGATTATCTTTCTCTGAGACTGTTTCCAGAAGGTGCCAGTGTTTTTAGTGCAAGAACAGTGAGGTTTCTCATTCTCTCAGAAAATACTATGATTTGTTACCACTGGAATTCCCAGAAACTTCACCCATCCCCCACCACCCTCTGTTTCCATGAACGCAACCTGCTGCTCCTAAGTAAGCAGGTAAAATGTGCAAAATTTCTAAGTCTTTCAAATTTTTATATGCTAATCCCAGACTTGACCCAGCAGCTATATCTTTAGTTAAAAACACCTGCTGCAAAACATTTTGTTTATTCCAGTCCTTCTCCTTCTGACAAGGATGGCAAAGCTATTGTGGTAAGTTTGGAGAAAAAAGTGTATGCATCTGAAACATTTTTTTTAGAATTTTAAATTGTCATACATGTGTTAAAGTTTATGCTGACTAATTGTGAAACCATGAGGAATGTTTTGGTTAAAGTAGCCTCCTGTGAAGAAAAATCTGCTTTATGTGGTTTAATTTCAATGGTCACTACTCATTATCTGAAGTGTGTTTATGACTCTGCAGATACTGCTTCTAGGGCTGTTGCCATTGGTACTGTGTTGAGAGGGTTTGTCTGGCTGCATTCTCAAAACATTCCAGAAGATGTGACAAAAGATATTTTGAATTCTCCTATAGATAGAGATTTAGTTTTTGGACCATCTGCTTATTTATTTATTTATTTAACATTTGTTGACCGGGAATGTCCGACTAGGTTCCACAGATCCTGTTTTCAGCGGAGGCCCGGGGAGAAATGCTCCAGAATGTTTGATCCAGTTATTTATTTATTTATTGACATTTGTTTACTGGGAAGGTCCGACTTGGTAATAAATACCCATTTTCATCAAAGTTGTGAGGAGAAAAGGTCCAAAGAGTTAAATAACATCAAATAAAACACTAGCACAGATGTAATTAAAAAATCATATATACATAAGTCTGGTAGTAGAATACATAGGATATAATAAAGCATGAGGAGACATCAGTGATGTAAAAATAAAAAGAACTAAAAAATTGCAATCACCATATGCAAAAGTATTAGAAGTATAGTCTACTGTGCTAGGAAATAAAAATAAAAAGATACAAGTCTACTGCAAGAGTGGGGAGAGGGCAGGTGTTGAAAGGTATATAGATAGATAGATTGTATGATGAAAGGTTAGGTTGGGTTAGGTAAAATAGAATATAAAGTAATCTAGATCATACAGGTGAGGTGCATGGGCATAGCCAGGAGTTAGTGAGAATTTTTTTGAGAGGACATACATACATGCAGGCTAGATATAGCTCTGATTGAATTTGGGATGAAGTTCCATAGTTAGGATATGCAGTGTGAGTATGAACTTTGTCCCATACTTTTTTTGTTTATAGATTTCAAGCAGGGATTTTTTTCTTGGGAGTACTGAGGAGATAGAAGGGCAGGTAGAGAGATTATATAGTATTCTTGGGTTAGAAGAAGTTGCGTATGGGCTAGTTGATGAGTGAGTTCTAACCATTTGAGAACACATAATACAGAGGAATGATGAGCTTTATGTATCAGGCTAGTTGCAAATTTAGGTATCTTATTATAGCATTGCTTCAGTTGTGATTTAAGAGAGAGATGAATGTTAGTCAAATTAAGTGAGCCATAGAGAAGAGAGGTCAAAAGATAAGTGTTAGCAAGGGTGATTCTACTAGAAGGAAGTTTTTTTTATAGTAGACCTAGCTTTTGATGAGTTGTTTTTATACAGTATTGTATGTGAGGATCAGACTTTAAGTTGTCATCTATGGAGACTCCAAGCAGTTTGGTATGGGTAACTGCTTCAATAGCTGTATTATTTAAAGAGGTAATGGAAATTATTTTTAGCATTGGCATGGAACTTTGAAAAAATAGTAGTAGTTTAGTCTTTCTGAAATTAAGTGAAAGCTGGTTTTGATGCAGCCACAGTTCAAATGAGTTGAAGGCATTTTGTGACATGGATTGTAGTTGTAGGGGGCTGTTAGATGAGCAGATGACCGATGAATCATCTGCATACTGAATAAGGCAAGCTTGCTAAGATGATACATAGGTTATTGATGAAAATATTAAAGAGCAGTGGTCCGAGAATAGACCCTTTTAACTAGAAGAAAATTAGATAAATAAGAGAGATTGATATCTTTCAGTTCGGTAGTTAGAGAACCATAGAAGAGTTGGTTTGTAAAGACCCAGAGAGGACAGTTGATTTTAAAGTGCATACTTTTAGCAATGTGGAGATTAATGAAGAAGTGACAGATTTGCTTGAAAAAGGACTATCCTTTGTAACAAACAAGAACACTACTGCAGATAAGACCCTAATAGACTTGAAATTATATATAAGAAAGCTTAACTTTGATTTCTACATTAAAGGCACAGCACCTGCACCAGGAAGGGACACTATATGTAAGAAAGCAAGTGTATGTAATCCCCCACACACCTGACAGTACAGATATATGAAAGAAATGTGTGAAAAAGATATAAGAGCAATGCTCTATAATAAAAGAAGAACAAAAGATGAAAATAGCAACATCACAAAAGCTGAAGCTAAGGTACTTAGAGATATTTGTAACAACACTGACATCGGGTTATCCAAACCTGACAAGGTTGGGGGACTAGTGATACTAAATTAGGATGTGTATGTCAGTAAAATGTTAACCATCTTGTATACAGATACATACAATGAAATTAGTATAAATGAAAAAAATATAGCCTATAGGCAGGTGGATGTCACACTAGAGGAGATGGTATTAAATTATGAAATAACAGAAGAAGAACACACATATATGGGCATTAAACACCCTAAAATACCAACAATTTTTGGGGTCCTGAAAATACATAAAAATCTTCGGGACCCCCTCCTTAGACCCATAGTAGATGCAAAGGCATCAAAAACTTTTCCTATAGCAAAAGTCTTAGACAATCAACTTAAAAATGTCTTAAAAAATTGCCCATGGATTCTAAAAGATTCATGGGACTGTTTAAAGAAAATTACTAATGATAAATACCAAGATGACCGCATCTTTGCCACTATAGACATAAAGGACCTATTTTCTACAATACCACATGACATAGGCCTAGATTGGTTCTATTCTTACTTGTGTCAATACACCAGTCTTAAACATGAACGCATTCTAACAATAAAAACTTTAATGGAACTAGTACTAATATTATAACATTTGAAGAATAACTGTTTAAACAATGCAAAGGGGTAGCAATGGGGGCAGCGTGTGCCACCACTTTTGCCAACATTGTACTTGCCTTTTGGGAGAGAGAAATTGTCTTGAAAAGTTCCTTTAATGAAAGTTGGACTTTCTATGGTAGGTTTTTGGATGATATTGTTTTGTGGAAAAACAGTGAACATGAACTAAATAAGTTTTTTTGAGTTCATTAATAATGGTACTGAATTTTTGGAATTCACTAAAGATATAAGTAAAGAAAGTGTGAACTATCTTGATATTACCATTCAGAAAAATGCAAACAAAAAGCAATTTATGTGCAACATATTTAGAAAGCCAACATATTCCAACACTCTTCTGCATTTTAATAGCTGCCACCCCATACATCGGAAGAAATCCTTAGTTAAAGGACAGGGGGTACGGATAGCTAGAATGGTGTCAGAAAAAAATAAATTTTTATGACAGTTGGATGTATTAAAATGTATGCTTGTTAAAAGACAATACCCAGTAACATTTGTGAATAACATTTTCACAGAAGTTAGGGTGAAGAGAGCAAATGGACATTTCACCCCTTTACTAGGCAAGGATCATGGGTTGGTAGAAATAGAGAGAGATCAGGAAAGCAGCAACAGTTTTGGAAAATCAGCTATTTTCAAATTCACCAACCAGTTTTATGATATCAGAAATATACTAACACATAACTGGAATATATTTGGGGCTAACCAAGACTACTTGGAATTAGCGGGAACAGTGCCCAAAATAATATATAAGAAAGTATATCAGTCTTAAGAACATCATTGAAACCCACAACAGTGTGAGAAATAAGGGGGGGCATGATGAAATGTGGGTTTTGCCTACAATGTAGGAATATTCAGGAAGGTAGAGAAGTATGGATACCCAATTATGGGAAATACCTCCTCAGAAAAAAGTATATATGCAGTAGTAAAGGTGTGGTATATTTAGCAGTGTGCTACCTATGTTCTTGTTATTACATAGGAAAAACTATTAATGCACTTAGGACACATATATACCAACATAACTATGATATCGAGAAGAGAGACATGAAAAATGCTTTAGCTGCACACATTGCTACACATGATGGACATTTTTTCAGATTTACTGTTATAGATCAAGTCACAATGGGGGAAAGGGGAGGGCCCCTAAATGATTTCTTGGAACTGAAGGAACTGAGATGGCAAATGAGAGACAATGTCTCTTGAGTATCCTGGTTTGAATAGTGCTATGTCCATCAGTTCGATTTTAAGGTTAAAAGCAGAGTTTTATGTGTAAATATATGGTTGAATATATGTATATTTGTATACACACACATTCAAGTATAAAACATTGTTACCATGTTTTAAATGAATAAGAACTGTTGAAAGGAATGGTACCATTTTAACATGGATTTTATTCTGCATGCATTTTCCACAGCAAATTATGTTATTATTAATGCTGTGGGTGATGTATTTAAGGGCAGGGTTGCTTGTACTGATTATTCTGATGAAGTTTCTAATAAAGAGACAAAAGCGTTAAATTCTACTTTGTGTGGATTCCTGACTTCTTTCTGTGATTTTAATAGAGTATAGTAATTTACAGAAATGTCGAATATACTGCTATGTGGTAGGGTAAAATTGTGAATTACAGAAAATATTAGAAGAATGATTATGGGTATTATGTTTTCTGTCAGTATTATAAAGGAATGGTAATATTGAAGAAGGACTTGCTGAGGAGGAAGAAGTGAATATTGTAAAAAGGGAAAAGGAGAATAAAAGTATAGATTGTAAAGTAAGAACAATAGAGAAGAGTGCATTAAGTGAGGAAGTAAAAAATATATGTGGAGGGAAAGTGACATACAGTTTGTGAGAGAGAGAGAGAAAGACATTCAGTACTACATGCAGTAGCTTGTATAGTTTGAATCCATCTGTGGGGAACTCCTCATGTAGACCTTTTTGCCTCCTATCTAAACAATCAGTTGACACAATTCTGTTTCAAGACTCCATGCAAAAGGCGTGGAAGACAGATGCCTTTTTTTTCTTTTACTTGGACAGGAATGTTTCTGTATGCTTTCCACTATTTTTACTGATATCAGGGTACTTCTAAAGATTCAGAAGGAATCCCACACAACACTGATTCTCCCATCTTTTGGAACTGGCCAGGAGCAATTACCACAAGCTCCCTCACAGATTGGATGTACTCACACAAGTACAATGGTGTTTGGTACATCCCAACCCCAAACAACTACAACTGCCTGCCTGAATGATAAGAGTTTGAATACATTTAAGCTACCTGTTTACTGAAGATGTACTAATGGAGGCAAGAATACCTGCTTCTAGAAAACCATATATAAGCAAAGGAAAAAGGTTTTCTAGTTGGTGCCAACAAAACAGCCAACACCCATTTAGGGCTAGTGTTTCTCTGTTTTTTACAGTATTTATGTGAGTTACTATCTTACTCTTCTGTCAAGATTCATTTGTTGGCCATTTCAGCATGTCTGCCTGTGGATCCCCCCTTTCAATGCATTCTCATGTGAAAAGGATGTTTCATAAAAAAAAAACAAGTAAACAGGAGGCTCCTCCTTGGAATCTTAATTTTGTGTTAGGGAAGCTAACATTTGCTCCATTTGAACCAACTAATCTGGCTGACCTGAAGTTCTTAACATGGAAAACAGTTTTAATGAATGCTCTGA
This sequence comes from Protopterus annectens, assembly GCF_019279795.1. Lineage (NCBI taxonomy): Eukaryota > Metazoa > Chordata > Ceratodontiformes > Protopteridae > Protopterus > Protopterus annectens. The sequence goes on from NC_056746.1 coordinate 1,514,667,828, forward strand.
CCTCTGCAAGAAGAGTGTCTGAGTTGCAAGCTCTTATGGTGGGTCAACCTTATCACATTTTCTACAGAGACAGGGTTTCTTTGAGGAATAATCCTTTTTAACACCTTTATTAAATTATCACTTATGGCATAAGCAAATGCACATCATAACACATCATATTAAGATGCTCGCAGTTACATTTTCTATCACATATATACTTCTGTACGTTTATCATTAATCCAACATTAAATAAATTGCTCAATTCCTGCCTTCCCTTAAACCTCATTCTTCCTTCAAAACATTATTTTGTATGTATTGTTACCACAATTTCCATTTTTTCTGTGTAATTTGCTCCTACCCTTTTCTAAACATCCCACTTCCAGTGATTTTTACTTGTGTTAACAATATTCACTACTTCAAATACAGTTGGTTTAGACTTGATTTCCATTTTCTAGTAATTGCTTTTTTGACAGCCACAAAGTTAAACTTAAAAAGCCATTACCACATGTAGAGAATTCAGATTCTGTATCCCAGCTCAAAAAACTAATTTCTTTAATTCACCCATTTGCTCACCCAATATTTCTGACACAGTACTTTGTATACAGTTAATTCTGTCCGTTCATTACACTACCAAAACATATGTTCTCAGTTACCTTTTTTGTCCCATCACATTTCTAGCATTTGTCGTCTACTTGAGGAAAAATTATATAGAGTCTACTTGTATGAAAATAGCTATGCAAATACTTCCAAGCAAAAACCCTAAATCTTCTAGACTTTGTTGCGTATTTGGGAGCCATGCATATGTCCTCACATCATTTCCTTCTGAATTGCTTATCCAATTTTTCTTCCCAATCTTTTCTAACCTCCTATGAATGATTCCTATAGTTATTGTGCAATATTTTATACATCCTGCTAATTATTCCCTTTTTAAAAACAACATATTCTTGATTTAACTAAAACCTCTACTAGAGCAGGCCTTTCACTTAGAATTCCCATATCCCTGTCTCTTTGTCTATACTCTGATATGAATCCCTGAGAGGGAAGGCAGTCTCTAGCCTGCAGTCCAAATGTCTTTCTTCACATTGCATTACCTTTCTTTCTGTAGATATCTGCTTCCAGTACCTGATTTCCTTTGCCAATTTTCTCCAACAAATTCCAGCTCCCTCTTGCCTATATTTTCTAACCCTAATTACAGTCATCCTTATTGACAACATCTCCTTTCTTCATTCTTGTCTTAGCCTAGTTCGAATATAATATTCTTTATGGTTTTTGTTATTGTCCTTAAGGATCTGCATCCAAAATCCCACTTTCTTTTTATTTATTGAACTTACCCCATTTCATTGTTATCCCTTTCCACTTTAAGTTATAGTTTTCTGCTTTTATGTATACAAATCTTAACTGTGTGACTCTAAAATATTCCTTCAGATCAGGTAATCCTAAACCACCTGTTCTATTGGAACAATCAGCTTATCCCAATTGATCCTTGACCTCCTCCTCTCCCAGATAAAATCCTTTGACTCTGTATTAATTACTATCAACAACTTCTCCTGTGGTTGATAAAATATGCTTGACATGTGCATAAAACTAAGGGGACTAAAACCATTTTCACTGTTTGTATCTTGCTATCCATATCCATAAACAAGAGCTTGCATGTTCTCAATTTTTGTATTATCTTTTATTTGACTATACATCACTGTCTTCATCTCCTCTCCTATCTTAACTGTTAATTATTGAGATTCATCTACCTCTAACCTTGGCATACTTAAGTCTTCCATAAATATTTTCATTTGTGCTTTTTCTTGATTTCCACATTTCTCTAATTTATATAAATTTTCATAACATTTCTGAATCTCTGGTTGTTTTTCTTGTTATACACTCCCTAAGTTTAGCAACAACCTTTGCACTTTTTGTTGTCTACATCATTGTTATAAGTTTTTGTGCTTTGGAGTTATTATCAAAAACAGTTGCTTAACAGCAGTCTTTTTAAACTCATGCATGTTGGCCAGATACTCCCTTATTTTCTCTTTAGCACTCTGCATTTGTGCTGCTTGTTGTTCTGTGAGATTCCCCTTATTCTGCACTATTTAACCTTTGTCATCACCTCTAAGTAATTTTTGTTACCTCTTAACCACATATCTTTTTCTTTTATTTCTACTTTATTTTTAAGCTGTACTTTAATTTTATCCCACTCACTGGCTATACTTTCTGAAAAAAAAGGTCTTCCCTAATAACTCTTAAATAATTTTCACTACCCATTTCTCAGTGTCTCATTTATACTTTATTACCATCCATTTGTTATCAGCACGTGATCTGAAATAGTTATTGGATGTATGTAGAAGCTTTCACTTAAATGCACATGTTCCTGTGAAATATAATTTCTTTCTAGTCTAGCCCAGTTATTGTCCTTGGGGATTGATATGTAAATTCTCTTCATGTTCCTACTACTGAATTTACATCTTCTGTAACCACATATTTTCATAAATTTCCTCAGACATTTACCCTCTTTTGTTATATTTTCCCTTCTAACCCCCAGATGCATCCTCACTGTTGCAGTTTTACGTGGAATATAAATACATACCAGCATAATCCTCCTGCCTTGCAAGTAGCCCCTTGCTACTATAAATCGACCATTATCTTTTTTCTCTTCTATCACTATTGGAGCCCTTCTAGCAATCAGAGTGCAAGTACTTCCCTTTACCTTTGTTCCTGATATTCTGTCGAATATACATTCTGAAATCCTTTATCAAATTCACATGCTCACTTATTTCCAAATGTGTCTCCTGTAACACTGCTAGTTGCACACTACATTTCTTAATATAATTCAGTACTCTTACCTATTTGTACCTGTGAGACCATTCACATTCCAGAATAATATGGATAGTGTAGCCATTAGGATAAGAATGTATTATTCTCACTTACTATATATTTCAGATTTTTTTAAATGTGTAGTTCTAGCTTTGTGTTACATGCACCCACTGATTTTTGGCAGACTGGTCCTTTATATAGCTGTTTCTTGTCTTCCTCATTTGAATCTATGTCACATTTTACAAGACTATTTGTCTTAGTGAAAACCCTCAAACAAACAAAAAAAATAACCCACACCCCAGAACCTGTTAACTTAAAACAAACCCACAAAACTATGTACATATTCAAATAATAAAGTTTAACCCTCCTGACAGAAATAATTTTCCCAAATTACAGCTGCGCCCCATAGACATTAAATAACCTAAATTTAAGGTTATCCATGGTAAGGTGCGTGTTACAGCATGTGCACTTACATGCACTAATTGCTCTCTGTTCTTGTCTTACCTTTATTCATAGGTTCATAGGTTCATACTAGGCTATCTGCCCTAGGGCATTTATAAGCCTAGCCAGAATGTGTTTGGCTTTCGCCACCCATTTTAAATTAATTTTGCTATGCCCTTTTTTTGAGGTTAGTATACTGTGCCTCTGTCTAACCCTCCCAGATGTGAAAAACAGCTTGTATACATTCAGAAAACATTAAGTTTTAGCCTTAAAAAAAAGTGCACTGGATGTCTTTAAATAAAACAAAATTATACAGTATAAAATGTAGGGACTGGAAAAGTTCCTATCTTTTATTCACTTCCAATAATTTTAAACTTTATTGTTTACTAAGCTGTTTGCCCTTGTACCTTATGTTTCTGTCAGCAAACAATGTCCAGACGTATTGAGATCTATTTCTTACATTCACATTGGTCTGCTGTTTTTTAAAGCCCAACCACTTACATAACAACTTATTAGATTAAACCAAGGGCATTAATTTAGATATTCATCAATGCAAAAGTAAAAGAAAACATCTCAACTCTACATATATGATATAATCCATGCACTTTTACACCCCACCCCCACTCCAACACCCAAAATTATAGCTTATTAACTTAGACATGCTTATGTCCAGCCTTTTCCCTCTTTTTACATTGTAATGCCTACATTTTCTAAAAGTAACAAAAAGTAAAATTAGTTTTTTTATTTTAGCATCTTTATCATATACAAGAGTCAGAGAAAATTATTTAGTATATAGCATGCAGTTTATATCACAAAAGGTTTTATACAAATACTGCTAAGAACAAAAAATGTTTTACTTACATTTACTTTTTCTCTCTTTTTTTCCTTCATGTGTCCTTCCAAACATTAAGGGCATGAAGTAAGGTATATGACTTTCGGTCCCCCTATAAGTTTAACAAAATCAACAAAAGTCTAACCTTTCTCAGCCACTTTTTCTTGTAAAGCCATATTTCACAAATGTGATTGATGCTTTATAGTCTCACATTTATTCACTAATTTCAGTGTTGCTGGCCTTCTTCCTGTTTTATCTCCATCTCCCAACCCCAGATACTGATACTAGTCCAATGTACTCAAGTTCTTCGAGTCAGCTACTGTGCTTTTTTCTGTCTCTCAAGCATTTTCCTTTGGAACATTGGAAATAATTTTACTGGCAAAGTCTCTCTATGAGTTTTAATATCAGAAAAATGAGAAGCAGTGCCCCCTTCTGTTTGATGGCTCACTTTCTGTTGGACAAATTTTGTATTTCCTCCTTAGCCTGTTCTGCATCAAAACACAACTTTGATCCTCCAGGAAAAAATATTCTGAAGACAGCTGGGTACTGCAGCTTGAATTTCACACCTGCCTCTTGACATTACCTGATTGCTGGGATAAATGTGCTTCTCTTCTGCTTGGTGTACAGTGAATAATCATTTTCCACAAACACTCTACTGTTTCCAGTTTTTAATATTTTGCCCTTTTGTCACAGTGTAGTAAGGATCAACTCTTTCTGCTGTTACTAATACAGGTCTTGGCTGCTTTATCATGGCCAGATTTGGAACATATTCACAATGTGCCCTTTCAGTTAACAAATCCTGCCATGGAATACCAGCCCAGTTATTTATCTGTGCTTTCATAAAGTTAATACAGTTTGTTCCTTCTGGTTTCTTTGGTACAGCAGAAAACCTCAGTTTTTCACTGCATGCTCTATCCTCTAGCTCTCCCATTTTTTGAAACAGCTCTTCTTGTGCAGTCTCCTACTCTGTCTTTTCTTCAGTTTGACCTCAGATTTTTGCATTTTTATAATTTTGTTTGAATAGCTGTTCAAAGCTTCTTCCATTTTTTCTAGCCTTTTTTATCTGAGTTGATATACTCCTTCACTGTTTCGTTTATTTTAATCAGTTTTGAGCATATTTGATTTATTTTCCTCTAAATTAGTGGAAGTCATCTCTTTTACCAAAGCTGGAGCTTGAACTGCTTTTTGTGAACAGCTGAAATATGCTTCCCAGTCAGTGTTTTCTCTTCACCTTTTCTAGTTGATTTTCTTTCATACTCTGTAAATTTACTCTTTGCTGGAATCCAGGAAGTGTACTTGGTAGCCATTAAATTAATTGTACTAAAACTGGCCGAATTACTGGCCTTGTTTTTAGTTTCTTTTGTCACACTGGGAGAGCTGATGTTAAGCTGTTGATCAGTGTGTAGCTATCTTGAAAAAACTGAACTAATCCTTCTTATATGCATAAAGTGGTACCCAAGTTTACTTTAAGCCAAGCTATGCATTCCCTTGTGTTCATTCCTAAACTCAAGAATGAGGAAAAAAGAGTGATTCCCACCTTGGATGTTCACAGACAGCTCTAGTACTATCTTGGCAGAACAAAATCTATCAGGACATCCAATTAGTTCTTTTTTTTGTGAAAGTAAGAAGAAAGGGCAATCTGTGTCAAAACAGATTATTCCCAAATATTTTCTCAGGCTATTACCTTTTATTATTTCCAACACAGCAAAACAGGCAGGCTCAACACACACTCCACCAGGGCCTTGACTTCTTCTATGGCTTTTTGGAAAGGAGTGAATGTATTCTAGAAGCAACAACTTGGTACTCTCTGCATACTTTTACTAAGCACCATAAAATAGATTCCTTTTCCAGGTCTAGGACAGGCCAAAATCTAGACCATTCTCCATGGGCTTCTGGACCTTTCCTTTTTCATGTCCCAGTTGTTCTAAGCTATGGTAATGTACCCATACAGCTTGGGCTACTACATCACTAATCAATATGAAGAACATAGTACAGTTGTGTAAGTAAATTTACTATCACAGTAGATATTTATAATGATCACTGCTGCAGTAGCCATGCCTTCTCTCCATTCCCTTTGTTTTTTTGGTATGTTTTTATGCCAGGATGTGGACATGTATTTTTACTTTTCCTAACAATGTCCTCTCTGTTGTCATGAAAGCTCTGAAGGGCTTGGCATACAAACCCAACTTCTAGTGATCTCAGCACAAGCTGACTAACAATTTGGGTATATGGAAGATGCCATGAAGCTTTTGAAGCTGGCTGGCTGTTATATTCTATGCAGGACATAACCCATATAGCTTAAGTGACTGTCCTGCTGATAATTTGAACATCAATTGTAATGATAAGTTTACTTACACAACTGCAGTTTCCTATTTCCCCCCCTTTGGAATTAAATGGCATCAGATTGTGAATTCTGGAAATAGTTCAAACTGAATACAATTGGCACTGGAATTCCATCCTTCCTAACTAAGGAGTTCCTGCGTACCCTCAAAATGAAACATATATGTTCCATCTCATTTTGTACCATATATTTTCACAATCCATCATAGAATCAATTCCAGAATCTCAATAGGGCAAAATGTTTTATTCATGAATATTTCTAGTACTCAGAAAGGAAGAAACATTGAGATCTGTGTTGGAGATGCCTCTTCTCAATCTGTACATAAAAAGTTCCAAAATTTAAAATGCCCCCCTCAGATTCTTCTTCTCCTTCTAATCCTTCCACTCTGCTTGCTGGTGAATCTGGATGTCACAGCTGCCTATTATCACATTCTTTGTCACAGAAACTTCAGACCCTTATTAAGGTTTTTTGTATCTGGTCTACAATTTCAGACTTGTTAAAATCATTTCAAACTTATTAAAATTAATTTTTCTTTGTTATGAATCTGTTTCAGTGTTGTTTACATCTGTTTCAACCTTTGGGTTGTCAGATATGGACCGATCCAACCTTGGCATTTCTTCGAAGCTTCAGATCCAGGGCTCTGACTCCTCTGCTACCCATAATTCCCTCGACTCCACCTCAGTACCTCAGATTTTGTTTTCCACCTGAAGTATATAGATGGATATCTAAAGACTCTAGATTGCGATAAGAGTTTTTTTTCTTATCTCCTTGAAAATTTTTCCTTGTACTTTTCTCTTAGTTAGAATCCAGAGTCTATTCAAGTTTTTTTCTTTTAGTGCCTGAGAACACAGGGGCCTCAGGCTAATTTTGGGCCCGATTCATCTCAATCAATTTGTAAGATAGATAAAACTCAGGGTGGTCACACCTCTTCTGAGGAAGGACGATTGGATGTGCTCTGTGGATTTCCAGGATGCCTATTATCACATAAAAATATATCCACAATCCAGGAGGTTTCTCTGTTTCTGGCTGGGAGCCAATCACTATCAATTCAGAGCACTGCTCTTTGATAATTTCTCAGCTCCCAAGGTGTTTATAAATATGAACACAGTAGTAGCAACACATCTCCATCTGCTTGGGATGCATGTTTTCTCATACTTAGATGACTGACTCCTCATTGTTACATTCAGGGACCTACTACTGCAACATCAGGACCTTTTGCTGCATCTGCTACAGAATCTGTGTATAACAGTGAATCACACCAACAGCCAGTTATTTCTAAAACAACAGATAGAATTCATTTAATGTCAACTGAACACTTCTCTACAAATAGCCAAATTACCATATTACAGGTTGTTTTCCTTACATTTAGTTACCACTCAGGTCATCCAACATCCTTCACCTCAACCAAGATTAGTACTTTGTCTATTAGGTCTAATGGCCTCAACAATTGCTCTTGTACTCCTAGTCAGATTCCACATAAGAGTTCTCCAGTGGACCCCTTTATTTCAGTGGTCTCAGAAAGTTTACCCTGTCCATTCCAGGATTTCTATCATGCAAGTATGCAAGAATCACATCAGTTGGTGGATTATTTCTCCATCAGTAACAGAAGGCTGACCCTTTGACCAGGCACAACCACTAGCCACAGTAACCACGGATGCCTTTTTTCTGACGTAGGGGAGCTATTTCGAGGGGAGGAAGGTTCAAGGTTCTTGGTCACATCTAGAGGCTAAACTTCACATTGTTGTCTTGGAGAAAGTGGTCCTTCTAGCATTGTGGGCTTTTCAGATCATCCTCCCCAAGGGTGTGATTTCTGTCCAGACAACATGGTGGTAGTCTTGTATATCAACAAATGGGTGGTACCAATCTTACCCTCTTTGCCAGGAGGCCATGAGAGTGTGGCAATAGGTGATGTCTTCGCACTGTTTTCTGTTAGCCACACAGCCTGAGGACTTCCAGTGTTCTGGCAGACAAACTAAACAGGTTGCTTCTTATGCCTCACAAGTGCTCCCTCAACCAAACAGTGGGAGCTCAGATCTCTTCAGCTGCTGGGGCCATCCTTGCTATGACTTATTTGCATCCTACCTGAACAACAATTGCAGCAGTCACTTTACCTTGATCCATCCACAGGGACAGTCACTAAGGCACCACTAGTCCACATTTGGCACCCAGAACTCCTCTACACTTTTCCTTCAATACCCCTGATAACCTAATTTATTCAGAAGGCCATAAGGAGCAAGACCTTAGTGATCCTCATTGCTCCCTTTGGTCCCAGCAAGTTTGGTTCCCATTCCTGTGGCCTTATCTAGTACAGCCTCCTTGGATGTTGGATCAATATCCATATCTTCTAAGTCACCCATCCAGAATGCTTCTTCCAGACCAGATGTCCATGAAACTGACAGCATGGTTCCTCCAGTTCTAACTACAGCCAGAGATGCCAGGCTTTCTGCTTCAGTGGTCCACATTATCTCAACTTCTCAGAAACAATTTGCCAAAAAGATTTATCAGAGTAAATGGAAACGTTTTTACATATGGGTCTTATTAAAAGGTGTGTACCTTTACTCAGCACCTCTCCCTTCTGTTATAGAGTTTTTGTCAGAACTGTTTTACAACAGTTCTAGTTTTTCTATCATCAAGGTACAATTGGCTGCTATTTCCAATTTTCAAGTCGAGCAAAATGATACCTCCATTATGTTTCTGAAAATTTTCAAAGCCTTCCTCGAAGGAACCTTCTGGCTGAGAAGATTGATTAGGGACCTCATGCCCCTCCTCCCTATCACAATTTTGTTACAAACTTTAACTCACCCCCCCCTTTGAACCAATAGCTTCCGTAGACTCAAAATTTTTGTCGTAGAAGAGAATTTTCCTAGATGCAGCCACTTCAGCAAGATGAATATCTGAGTTACTTGCAAACCTATCTGTTTTGTTTTCCATAAAGACAAAGTTGCACTCATAACTAATGCAACCTTTCCCCTTAAGGTGACATCCAAAGCAAATCTGAATCAATTGACCTACCAGTGTTCTTTCCAAGATACTCAAACAAAGAAGAGTATATAATGCACATGCTGGTTATTCAACATCTACTCAGATTCTATCATGATAGAACAATTCTAGAACAAAATACTTCAGAAAATCAGACCAACTTTTTTGTAGCTTTCTCCAGGGCAAAACTGGGTAAGGGTGTCTCCAAAGTTACCATTTCAAGATGGTTGTCAGAATGTATTTATTTTGCCTACACTAAAAGAGGTCTATATTTACATACAAAACCCAGAACTCATTCTATAAGGGCAGTAGCTACCTCTACATCTTTTATGAATAAGATCTCATTTGATGACATTTGTGCAGCCACAACTTTGTCTACAGTTCACACCTTTGTGTTTTATTACAAATTGGATGCACAAGCTTCCTTTCATTCTACCATCATCAGGAATGTCCTTCCTTGATTCCACCCAGGTATTTGGTAGCTTTGGAATCTGTCCCAAAGGTTGACTCAGACAAAAATAGATAACATCAGATACAAATGTTATGTACTTACCATAACAATAGCTCTGTGTTGTCTTATTTTCATCTGGTTCAATAACCCTTCCTCTTTCTCTCTTCCAGTATTATCACTGACAGCTCTAAGTTATCAGGTAGACCTTACCTGAGACCTTGTGTGTTTACAGGTCTATAGGCTGTATTTTTTCTTGTGTCTCAGGTAATTTGTATTCTATATTATTATGCTTATTTATAGAAAGTTAGCTTATTTATCTGGCAAACTCAATCTGAGGTACTGACATGGAGTGGAGGGAATTATGGGTAGAGGAGGAATCAGATCCCTGGATCTAAAGCTTCAAAAAAGGTGCCAAGGTCAGATCCAGTTGGATCCAACAACCCAAAGGCTGAAACAAATTAAATAAGACAACATGGATTTATTGTTATGGCAAGTACATTTTCATTTGAAGCTCAATTCTTCTCTGTTTCCTTCTCAAACAGGCATACACAGTGAATACATACCTTATGATAGCTTATCTTCTCCTAGAAAAGTTTGCATTCTACCATTTATTTTTTTTTATTTATTTAAATTTGTTAACGAGGTGAGTTGTAACCTGCGATAGCACATAATGAACATTTTTATAATAAGACTGTGTTCATCAGTAGAATATAATGACAAATAAATATATAATACTCTAGTCTCAGCAGTAATATTATCTACAAACAGGTATTAAGTAATGCTACAGCAACATATAGACAGAGTCATGTTGTACCAATGGTCAACGTCTGCTTATCTGCTTGGAATAAATTTAGTATGGCTAAAGAAAAAAGAGAGACTGGGCTAAGAAGGATTTAACCTTGATCCCTTTTGCATTTACATTTGCTTTCTTCAGTAAAATGCTTTTTTAATCTGATGTTTAGAGTCTTTAATGTCCATTTCCATTTCATAGAGTTTTCCAAACAATCTATGACAACTGCAAGGGAGGATTCTAGGAAACAGACTTCCACTATCTTGATGATTCCACTAGCCAGATTGCAAATGAGAAAAATGCAATGGTTTGTCAAGTCAGTATGAACACAGCTCCAGCATCCCCTATCTTTTCAAATTCCAATGCAGGAGTTTGAGAGGAAGGACCTGTTATGATGAATGAACTAGACGTTGTTGAACCCAGGTTGTCCTATGCACTCTCCACCTTCACATTCTGTAAAAATTGATGCTTCAGACTTTGTTTGGGGAGCAGTATCTAAGCGTATCAAAGTACAAGGGGTTTAGGATAATCACTTCAAGAAAATAAACACTTAAACTTGAAAGAAATGATGGCCTTGATATATGCTTTTAATTATTTGTGGATTCCAGGACCTCTTTGGATAATCACAGACAACACCACTGTGATGTGGTACACAAACAAACAAGGGGTAAACAAGACTTACCCCCTGTGCAGTGTAGCTATGATAGCCTGGGAATTTACAACTCCGCACAAGACTTCCCTCCAGGTTCCTTACATCCCATTAGAGCAGACACATTAATCAAATCCAAGGCAAATGAGCTTGACAGTGATGATATCTGTATTTGTAAAATAATTTGTACCAGTACTAATGATTTTAAAGTATACAATTACAGTTCATTCAATATAACTGGTGAACATGCCAAATTATTTAGCAAAGGTTATACCTTTATAGCATTGAAATTCATTGATATAACTAAGGTCATCAGCGAATTAAAATTGTTCACTAGAAAGTTAAACTTGAAACTTATTAATAATGACAATTATGATGCTGAAAGTAGAAGTATACGAGTCTCCAGTGTATGCAGCCCAGAACTCCACCCGACATTGAATTTATTTGAATACATTTGTGAAATGGATATCTGTTGTTTGTTAAATCAGCATCCCTGGCACCAATACCATAATCTTGACAAAAAACAAAAGGAGCTGATATAACATCTCCAGACTGCTGAACAGTTTAGAATTATGCTTCCGGATGAATTTGGGGATTGATTACCATGAATCAGCTTGACTATGAACAGTGCATGTTCAATATTTTATATGACGAGACATATGTTAAAGCATCCCTTAATGAAATTAATGTATCTTATAAAAAATAAGTCTATACCTTTATTATATGTTGATGCAAGGGCAAATTACACCAAAGAATACAAGTTTATGCATGTTGAAGCACCAAAGGTCCCGACAATTTTCTGAGTGCCGAAAATCCACAAAAATATTCATAAGCCGTCTTTCAGACCTATAGTGGATGTAGGAAATTCTAAGAACAGTTATATTGCTGCATATAGAGATCAACAATTAAAGGTGTCAGTTATGAATATCCCTCATCTTTGTAGGTATTCATGGAATTTTCTTACTAAATGTCAGCAACGTAATGAAATAGATATTTTACTCATTACTATTGATGTGAAAGATCTTTTTAGTTGCATCCCCCATGACGTAGGTCTTGAGTGGTTCACTGATTATCTGGCCAACAGTATAGATACTGAACAGGATAAAATCAACACGTTGTGCCATTTGATTGAGGTAGTCCTTGACAATAACTTCATATTTTATGAAGGACACTACTTTAGACAAAGGATGGGCATTGCAATGGGTGCAGCTTGTGGACCCTTATATGCCAGTATCATCATGGCAGCATGGGAGGATAAATACTTATTCCATAGTTCATTTAATAGATGTATAAAAATGTATACCCAGTACCTGGATGATATATTTGTAGCATGGTCAGCTCATGATGGCAGCATAGATGCATTTATTTGTTATATCAGTAGTACTGCTTCTTTCCTCCAGTTTACATACACCATTGGTTATGATACCATTGCATACTTGGATGTCAGTTTAACTAAGGCTCATTTATACAGTACATGGACAACACACATTTACAGGAAACCAATGTATTCTAATACCTTCCTGTACTTCAGTAGTAATCACCCTTACCACCAGAAATGGGACATTATAAAAGGCCAAATGGTAAGAGCAGCACATATAGTAACTAAATTTGGGGAATTTGTTACTGAATGTAACATTTTGTGCGACATTTCTATTAATAGAGGTTATCCTATTTCATTGATAACCTCTATCAGGCGAAAGGTTGTACATAAAAGGGAAACAGGCGTATATGTTCCATTATTGAGCATGAACCATCACTAGCAAAGATCTCCAGCTTAAACCTTACAATCTACTGCCCCATTTAATACTCAGGAGGATGGACTGAAAGCAATAGTTACAGAAAAATCCAAAAGGTATATATATGTGTGTGTGTGTGTGTGTGTGTGAGAAACTTGGTGCCCTTCCAAAAATAGTATATAAATGGGGGACTAGTTTTAAAAATATCTTTGACAGTATAGCTCATGGGAATAAAAAGAAAAACATCTAGCATTAAAATGGCGAAATGTGGCACATGTGGCCATTTAATTCATATTGGTGATGTCATCACAGAGGGCAAAAAGATGATAAAAATATCAGGGTGTCATAATTGTCATACACAAAGTGTGGTCTATATTGCTTTATGCGATCATTGTCCAGCATTCTATGTGGGATAAACTTAGCATAAGTTGAAACAGCATATGACATAAAAAAAAAGAAAAAAAATTATTAACGTCCTTTATAAACATATAACTCACTACGATAATCACACCTTTTCATTTTCCATTTTGGAATAGGTAGAGCATAACCCAAGAGGGGTCCCTGGTCTATCATCCTTGAGCAACATGAGCTTTGGTGACAAATTTATTTGAATGCCACCACACCACAAGGACTCAATGAAATGATAACTATTGTGAGCTTATTGGAGATGAAAGCATATGAGAAGTGATATTTTGATTTTACTTTTATATTCTTTATATTTTTATGTATCTTTTATTTATTTTTTATTTTGCATTTGTTAACCGGGAAAGTCCGACTGGATACAGGTCCATCTTCAGCAGAGGCCCGGGGAGAAAAGCTCCACATGTTCATAGACACGGAAGACTTAACAGTTGCAGTTTTTTATACAATTACATATAGATACATGTTCCAGATTTATTGGAATACATAATAAAAACTTTACAATTATTAATTTTCTTATTAGAACATAAACAGTTTTAGTAGTACAAGGCTGAGTAAGGTAGCATATATTCAGTAGTACAATACATTAGAGTGAGATAGCTAATGTTTCAGACTTTTTATAAGACTGCTTCTACGAGTAGCCAGAGAATATAGTCATAAAGTGAATGACGAATTGGTGAGTCAGGGTTTGTACAGGGGCACTGCCAGTGAATTTTTAGGTGTGTTTTGAGAGACGTTTTAAATTGGATTATGGAGAGAACTGCTGTAAGTTCAGCAGGGAGTAGGTTCCAGATTTTGCCAACAGAGTTGCAAAATAATGACTCACCTGCTAAGTTATTGGATTTAACAGTTTGTACCAGCATTTTATCAGAGGAGTGGAGTGTTTTTAGGTTACTGTAGGGGGTGATTATATTTTTGAGTATGGTCATGCTGTCGGGCTGATAGAGGACTTTGTGAGCTACTATTAATTGGTTATACAGGAGTTAAGAGGGTAACTCTAGCCAGCCTAGGGATCGTAGGTTAAGACAGTGGTGTATCGGTGTTATTATAGTGGCTATCGAGTTTATTGAGGTCAGATTTACTTAGGTTTGTATAAATAGGGGAGGCATAAAGAAGGGTTGATAGTAAATTTGTTCAGGCAATCACTATCCTAGCAGCTGGGGTTAGGAATGGCTTAATCCTATATAAAGATTTAAGCTTCTTATTGACTGTTTTAATGGTTCTATCGATGTGAGCATCAAACTTAAGGTTATTGTTGACTATTACACTTAATAGTTTTGTATTAGCTTCTGGACAAATTATGGTGCCATTATTGGATGTTATGGTAAATGACAAATGGTAAACTTCCTATCTATATCAAACAAAGCTCCTCATTAGTACTCTTCAAGAAAAATCTTGATGATTGGATGAGAAATAGGAAATTCACCCCAGGGATCACTTCTGTGGCTCTTACTTTCAACAGTGGCACAGGAAAATAATTTTCTTGGATGGCAAAAGCCAGGGTACCTTTTGGCTGGGCTTGTATAGGCCCTAGGGCCGATAGCCTAGTACCTACCTATGAACCTATGAATTACAAATTTCACATATGTTATATAATATTACACATCATCCTCTCATTAGTACATAGATTTGTATATTTATTTTAGGCTTTGACCAGATTTCTTGTGCTAAGAGGGTGAGAGGTATGGGGCTCATCTACAGCAGAGACCCCTCTGGTTTTCCACTATCTGTGTGAATTGCTCAAATTAGGCTCATATCAGGCCCTTCTTACTTAAGATTAATTTTTTTCAACCATTTCTGCTTGTCTACCTTTAGGATTTCTTCTTACTTCCTTATTCCAGATAAAACCGTTTTTGAAAAGGTTTTTACATATCAATCCACATTGAAAACAGGTGGCTCCTTCTTAGGATATCATTTTTGCCTTTGAAAAACTGACATTTTCACTTTATTTTTATCAGCTTATCAAGTTGATTTGAGTTCTTGCTATGGGAAACTGTTTTTCTAACTCTTCTGAGTTAAGATAGACAAGTATCTGAGTTGCGAGCCCTCATAGTGATTCAGCCTTTTCTTATATTTCATAATGTCAGGATAACATTAAGAAGTCACCTTTCCTTCATACCTAAGGTAGTCGCTGAATTCACTTTATATAAATCTATCTTCTTGTATTATGTCCTGAACCAAAAAAATGGGAGAGAGAATCCTACATACTCCAGATGTCTATTGGCAACTCAGATACTACATTGCCAGGATAAAGGACTTTAAAAAAGGATAACTAGTGTCAAAATAGACACATCAAAGTGCTTTTGCCATTCCATCCAATTTTGTCATTCTTACAATGGAAAGTCCCTCCCTTAGAAGGTCAAATCTCACTCCACTAGAGTTGTGGCTACTTATAGAACATTTTGGAAAGGTCTGGGGTCTAGAATTCTTCTACAGGCAGCAAATTGATTGTATGTACACACCCTTCAAACATTACATGACTGAGTCATTCACCAGGGCAACAGCAGGATTTATTTGCAAGGTCTATTCCCCAGGGGCTCCTGGACTGTGATTCTTCTTCCTCCTCCCTAGCTATCTAGGCTTTGCAATTTTCCCATATAGTTATATGCAACTTCTTCTGAATTATATCATTGTTGCAATGTCTACATGCTACTGCAACAGTGATCTAATGATTAACATAGTACAGTTGTGTTTCGATAGATCACTGCTGCAATACTGCAACCCTTCCACCGTCCCCCATTTTTTTGGTTTTGTTTTGTTTTTCATTTTAGTCATTTATTTCTCTATACTGGGTTTTATTCATTATCCTTCTGTATCTTGGGTAGGGTGGGATTTCCTTTGTCCCTGTTTCTATTTCTCCTGGTATGTAAATATCCAGAGATGGACCTTCATCCCTTTACTTACCTGTTACAGAGATTAGTAAGCTCTGAATTTTGGCACCAATACTTCTTTTATAGAAACACACCCTCATGCTGCCTTGGATACATGGTCTACCTGGAAGGTACCCCAAGTTTTGTATACAGAACGGATGTCCAATACTTGGCAAGATGTATCTCACATAGCTATATGCTATTCAGATGTGTACTTGTTGTGATACATTTTCTTATACAACTTTATTTTCTGAGCTCTTTGTTCTTCCTTGAAGAAGTCAACTATAACGCCATCTGTTTCAGACTGAGAGTTGGGAAAGGTAAATAAATAAAAAATATATATATCTTTGAACTTCTCTAATGAAAATTCCACTAAAAGTAAAGGAAATTCCAGAAAAAAATTAAAAAAAAAACAAGATGGGAAATTATTCTTAGTAACCTTAGCGCTCCCAATTATATGGTAAAGAACTTTCATAATATTAACTCTTTTATCCAAAAATCACATCTTCCAAAAAACTGAAAGGGGGTAATTTAATAAGCCCTACATGGAGCGATTCTCTTTGTAGGAATAATGCCACAGACCAAACACGAAATCAGGAGGCCGAGCGATCCAGGAAACAAGGCTGGGAGCGTGCATGAGCCTCCCAGCACTGTTCCGACATGGAGGTGATGGTCTAATGCAAATAACCCCATTTGCTGGTGAAAAAACTTGCAAATGAGGTGAATTTGCAATCCAGGAAGCAGACAGGCATCCGTGTAGTAGCCGTGTGTGCAGGAAAATGTATGTGGTAACTAACCATGTACAGGAAAGTAAAAATAAAAAAGGCACTGTGACAACTCAAATAAAAGCATGTATTAGGTGCAGTAGGCATGCCAATGATCAAATGACATTTAAAATTGATGCAATTAATGAAAAATCTAATTTTTTTAACACATAAGACATGTTTAAGAGAAGTGCAAACATAATAGATCGTAAAATAAAAATTAAAATAGTAAAATATGACATATCAAGGTGTACTGAAATTTCCCATTATACTGGGTAGTAGGCAGAGTCATACAATGGCACGTTATAGTGGTTGCTAAGGACATAGGCTCTAGTGTAGTGCAGTAACTAGGGTATATGCAATTACTTGTATGTAAATGAGCTAAGTTTATTGAATAGCAAAATGGGCCACGGTGTCCGCAAGTACCGAACCATGTAAAGGCTGCAACGTAGTAGTGTAGTCAGAAGAGGCAGCTGACATGAAAAAGGGGTGTGTCATGGTTTGCGTAAGTACACTGGAGCTCAGAGGCTCCTGTTTTTGCTCAGCTAAGCACAGCTAAGCAGGGGATTGTGTCTGAGGCTGTTAAGCTGTGTTTAGCTGGTTAAAGAAATGCTGAGGGTCCTCGTGTACAGGAGAGGGCCCTTTCTGCTCAGCAATGTTTACACTAGCTCCACGGGTTTGCATGGAGTGCTGCGGGGATTAGAAGTGGAGGAAATTGAAAAAAAAACAAAAATAAAAGGAAATAGATGAGAAAAGGCAATCAGCTATGAATGACTAATAAGCCCTCTGCTACTCACAGTGGCCCATTCAAACTCCTCAGTAATGTAGCTGGCAGGTGTAATGTATCATAGTCAGCCAATCACACAGGCTGCATCTGCAGCACACCAGTATAAAGTATGCAGACACCCTTCAATCTGATTTTTCCCACATACTCTGCACCATTGGAGAACACACTTGGGAATTTTAACTGATAAAATGATATGGGCTGCTGCTGCTTTGCTACATCTCTATGTGCTGCAGGCTGAGGGCAGTGATGAGGATGATACTGACAACTGGCCCAGACTGAGGAGGAGAAGAGTGTTCAGACCCAAGGTAACCTTTCAGGGTCTACAAGAGCTGGAAATAGTAAAGTGCTACAGGATGGACAGGGAAATACTACAGCAACTCACCGAGCTCTGCCTCCCTCACCTCAGAACCAGAGGCAACAGAGGTGAACCCATCCTAGTGGAATCAAAGGTACATGTAGCCTTAAGAATACTAGCCACAGGTACTTTCCAAAGACCTACTGGGGATATCATGGGAATCTCACAGGGATCCACATCCAGGGTACAGTGCCTGGATGTCATGCTAACACATGCCAGTGAGCACATTTATTTCCTCAACATCCCTGAGGAGAGGAGCACCAATATGCATCTCTTCCACTGTGTAGCACACTACCCAGAGGTACTGGGTGTCATAGACTAGTGCACATCAAAGCACCGCCCGGAGAGGAGGGTAGAGTGTACGTCAACTGCAAGGGATATCACTCCATCTACTGCCAGGTTGTGTGTAATGCCCAGTGCATTATCATCAGTGTGTGTGCTGGCAGCCCTGGCAGTTATCACAACTCCTACATCTGGCATGCCTCACAGCTGTACCAGGCATTTGCCAGGGGGGACATCCCATACAGCCATCTAGTGGGGGATGCTGGTTGTGCACTGGAACCATGGATGATGACAGCCGTCAGAAATGCACACACACCCACTGAAGAACACCATAATGAGGCACACGCATAAACTAGGCACATCATAGAGTATGTGTTTGGACTGCTTAAGTCACGGTTCCACTGCCTTGACATATCTGTTGGAGCCCTGCAGTACTCTCCAGCCACATGTGCACACATGTTCATAGTATCTACCATGCTAAACAATATGATCCTGTGGAAACAGCTGCGGCAGGAACATCACAGGAAAGGGGAACACAGACCCCCACCATTGCCAAGGTCCCCACAGGCACAGGGGGGCTCGGAGGTGGAACCCTTCAGCTTGTCCCTGTAGACAGATGTAGGCATGCCCAGTTCACCCTGCCCTTGGCAAAGAGGCAATGCATAGCACATACAGTGACACTCTAGGGGCCCAGGAACTGACACCTCACTCCGACTCACATACACACAGTAAAATGGATGCCAGCCACATTACACGACCTATACCTTACAATGTATCGGCCATGTACTGCCCGCATCTAATCAGCCCTGAGGAACTGTCCTCTCAACTGCTGCTGGCATAAGGTAAGTTTCTCTTATTAACAATAAATGAATGGGGTAGTAGACTGTGGTAGCATATGGTATTGCTGCATGTATACCTGGGAATGGAGTGGGTTACCAGGATAGCAGCAGACAGTGGACAGCTATGCAGGACAACAGGAACTCTCACCCAAATACTGGCTAACTCACAATATGCAGTAGGCCCTAAGCCAGCAAAATCCACTGCACCATGTGAGGGACTTACCAACAGTGGGGTCAAAGGACAAATTTTATGGACGTCAATGTTGGAGTCCCATACACAGCTATAAACCTCTAACAGCAAGAAATCTGTACAAAGCCATAAAGAAATGTGGGACAAAGGCCCAAAAACAGGGACAAGTCATAACTATTGCTCGTACAAACATAGAAGGTTGATAGAATAACAGCTGTTGCACTAGCATGAATTCTTCTTCTCTGAAGGTCAACAAGTATAAAACTCAAATGTCTGTCATTACTTTCTAACTTCAGTCTTTAATGATTTCACTATTATTTGCCACACAACCACAGTTTTATGAAAAATGGACCCAAAATATGAGCTAAATATCTGTACAGTCTCTGAAGATATGTACAGTTGAGAGATATGTCCACCTCCCCTCAACACACCTGTGTTTACATAGAACTGCAGTAACATTTATGTCTGTAAGGTGATAGCAGCAGGCCACACATTCCCATGGCTGTCACAATCAACTTGATAACTTGTTCTATTTCTACAAAATGCAGGGGTCAATGTGCTATGTATGTTTGTGGTTAATAGTGTCAGCAACTAGACAGCACTTACTGGTGGCTGTTGTGGCTTAGTGGTGTAAGTACGAGACTGGCTGTGGCAACTATTTAGCATGTCAGCTACACCAGTGGTAGGAGTTGTACACATTGGCCAGAACTCAATACTGGACAATGGAGGGACAGAGGGCCACACATATGGACAGTACACAGATCTGAGTAACCTACACAGTGCCTAGTACAACAGCAGGTTGTGATAAGTCAGTTGAGTGCCAGGATATAAAGGTTGTCACGTCATTGTCAGTGGGCACCATCCATATCCCTGCAATGATAGGGTGTCACAGAATGTCCACACGTATGCCTCATATATCTGTTCTGCTTGTCATAACATTGTATTTGCCTGCCAAACTATTAGCAAACCAATACACCTTGATGTGAAAACAGCAATGACAGACAGTTGAGATGCAGATGTCATACCCATAAGTAAATAAAAGCTAATACAAAACTGTTCTACCAGCGGTATGCATTTGGAAGAACAATGCTTGGGTCTGTGCCTGTTATATATGGGCCTGTCCAGATGTCCGTCTGTAAGAGTTTGAGAGCTATGGCCAACCTATAACCTTAGAATAACAGCGCAGCACAAACCATCTGAGGACCACAGCAGATGTATGGGGCACAATGATGGACAACCTGCTAAACAGGTACAGTCAGAGGAGTGAAGTATGTAACCCTGTATGTGATGTTATGACTTCTACCCCACTCACATCATAACTACAAATACAAAACAGCAGTAACTGTGGACAAAGGCTGCAGTTGGACTACAGAAGGACAAAGAGACACATATAAGGTGAAGGGGAACCATTGGCCATACAAACATAGAATGTGCACAGTAGAATGGCTTCTGCTCTAACATAGTTCCCTGCAGTGTATGGGGTCAGTAAACAAATGTCTGCAAGGGGTATCACTCCATCTACTGCCAGGTTGTGTGTAATGCCCTCACATTAATCTATACTGATCTGCCACTCACATACCAGGAAATCACAGCGCTTTGTAGAATATACCACACATATTATGGAAAATTCAGCTCAGTCCAATGCACTCTGTACCCACACCAGGATATGACTCAGTTAATAAAGATAGCACACAGCCAGGAGATTCCTCACACAGTATATCACTGAGGTGCTGGACTGTTTACACAGGTTCCTCAGCCAATCGGCTGTAGCACACCAAATCCTGGACGGAAGTACAGCTAGCTCTGGAATGGAGTCAAACTCTTACTATTGAAGGTCATACTGGGCATGTTCCAACACTTACAGCTCATGTCTAAACCCACATCTTACTGTACAACTCTGTTGTCCAGATATGTCTTTGCATACAGATAAATATGTACACCTTAACTGTCTCTCCCCACCCCATCAGACTGGATTGCCCTCAGCTATCTGGAGGCAGCACATATGTGTGATATATCTGCATCTGTTGAGTGTGATAGATGTACACACACACACACACACATATATATATATATATATATATATATATATATATATATATATATAGGTAACATATACAAATATATCAATTATAGACAGGCAGAGACGGGGAGAGAGAGACAGACAGACAGAGAGAGAGAGGCATAGAGAGACACCCTGAAAGGCATAGAGTGATGTCCTGATGCAGACATTTGCACACCAGTTGTAACCACTGGCATGTGCCAGTACGAAGGTGAGCTCCATTGCGTAATAGTAGTGTGGTAGGGGTTGTAATCTCACATCACCTGCATTGTGTGTGTGTGTGTGTGTGTCTAGATTAAAGCATTTTGAGACATTTCCACCCAGTAAACCTTCCATTGCCCTATTTTACAAGGCCCACTGATGTCATTCACCTTAGAAGCACCTTTGGACACTCTTCAGCCATATAACCTCCGTGGTGCATGTGATAACTACGTAGATAAGTACTAGATAGGTAGGGGGGTTTAATCTCAGCACTGGCAACTGTGTGTGTGTGTGTGTGTGTGTGTGTTGAGTGTGTTTGTAGGTTAAAGTATTTTGAGGCCTTTTCCACCCAGTAAACTTCCCATTGCCGTAGTTTACAAGGCCTGCTGATGTCATTCACTTTATAAGTACTTTTGGACACTCTTCAGCCATATAAGCTCCATGGCACACACGATGACTACATAGCACTATAATACAGAAAATTAGATAGGTAGGGGCTCTAATCTCAATACTGGCACCTGCGATTTTGTGTGTGTGTGTGTGTGTGTGTGTGTGTGTGTGTGTGTGTGTGTGTGTGTGTGTGTGTGTTGGTTATACCATTTTGAGGCCTGTTCCACCCTGGTGATCCCCACACTGCATTACTTTACAGGGCCTGTTCATGTCATCCACCTTAGATCCACTGTTGAAAACTGTCTAGGCATATAAGCTCAGTGATGCATGCGATAAGTAGGCAGCACTGTAGTAGATACATCTAGGTAGGTAGGGGTTTGAATCTCAATACAGCCAACTATATTACTGAATAAGTGTGTTTTTGTTTATGAAGCATATCCCTTGTGGCTGTTATGTGCAGTGGTTATACCATTTTAAGGCTTGTTGCCCCCCTCCCCATGGCAATACTTTAAAGAGCCTGTTGATGTCATCCACCTTAGATGCACCATGTCAAACTCTACAGGCCATACCAGTCACCTGTACAGATGTATGCAACATATATGTGGTCCGTGTCTCATAACAATAGGGTATTATGACAAATCATTTGCGAGTATGTGACAGTTGCCGTAGTGACAGACATGTCAACTTCAGACATCATATCCATCTGAAATGTCATGCTGACATCTGTGACCCTATACTTGTCTAGGTTTGTAAGAGCAATATGTAAGAACAGTCCCTGTTTTGGATGGTTTATTCCACCATTCATGAAGGCATTCACAAGATTAATTGGTGTAAGAGGTTGTGAGTTATGTCCCTGGCATATAATCTTCGTGGTGCATGCAATATGTACATAGCACTATGGTACATACAGGTAGATAGGTAGGTGTTCTAATCTGACTATTGACAACTGTGTGAGTGTATGTGTTTCTGTATGCATATCCCCTGTGGCTGTCTTGCCTGTGTGTTTGTAATGGTTATACCATTTTGTGTGCCTATTCCACCCTGTTAATTCTCCCATTGCCAACCTTGTCAGGGCCCCTACAGATGTCATCCACCTTAGAAGCACAGTTACACATTTTCTAACACAAAGACACTGTGGTGCGTGCAATAGTCATGTCAGTCTGTATTGTACATAACAAGATAGGTAGGTGTTCTAATTGGAAAAGTGTCAACTCTGTGTGCATGTGTATTTCAATGCATATCCCCATGCAGCTGTGTGTGTGTGTTTCTGATAGCTCTACCATGTTAAAGGCATGTGAACCCCCCCCCCACTGGCAATCCTAACAGACCCTGCAGTTGTCACCCACCTGAATAGTAGTGGCAGACACTGCAACACTATAGTAGCCCTGTGGTGCTTGTGTTATGTATATTGCGGTATTGTATGTAAAACTAGAGAAGTAGAGGTTCTACTGTCACCAAGGGCAGGTAATGAGTGTGTGTGTGTGTGTGTGTGTGTGTGTGTGTGTGTGTGTGTGTGTGCGTGTGCGTGTGTGCGTGTGTGTGTGTGTGTGTGTGTGTGTGTGTGTGTGTATATGTATGTGTATGTATATCCCCTTGCAGCAATCTAACTGTGCTATGGCCACCAGCATACCTCTCAAACCCTCACAGAAAGTCATTTGGTTAAAGCCATACGGAAAAGTGGGGCAAAGGCCAAACATTGGGCACAACCTTCACATATTGCTGTGACATGCATGGAAAGTAGATTCCAGAACAGGTTGTGCATTTGAATGGACTTTCCAAAGGGTATGTGTTGTGACATAACAATATTCATCATTAATCTGTAATGTTAGTCTGTCATGATTTTCCAACAATTTGCCAGAAAAACACAATGTTATGACAAACAGAAAAAAAATATGTGGCAAATATCAGGGCATTCTGCAGACATATGTAGAGGTCAGAGGTATGGCTACCATCTGTACCACCCTGCAAGTTGCAGTCTATGTTTGACAAGGTGTAACTTGTGATGACAACTGAAACAATACAGAGGCACTGAGAGTGTAGGACAACAAACATTTCATAAAGTTGTCTACTAATTGCATAGAGCAGTTATTGCACATCAGAAGCACGTTAACGTTATGATAAATAGCATAAGCTAAGTTAATGTCACACAAAGAAGGTGTCATAAAAGCACACCAAAGGGAGTCCTGTGTGTTGCACTTGCCATGGGTATGCTATGTCCTGCCAACTGTGACTTTACTACAAGACGTGTCCCATAGTCCACATTTGATAAGGTGGCAACCACAATCTTTGTCACCTATATGTGTTCATATGTAGACATGTAAAGGCCCTGTGGACTACCTGCTGCCCCCAATGACTCACATGTATATAGGCATGAATGCTAAGTGCCACCACCCACATATGCAGGTACTGCCTAAGGCTGTGTCAAATGCAAGTATTGTGAAGTCTGTCATTGAGCCACAAACTGCTGTCAACACACTACAGTGGGCCATACAGTGGGTATGGAATGGTGCCAAGGTTCTAGCCTCATGCTGAATGCAGATAACAGTGTCAGCATACCATACAGCCAGGACATGGTCCCAGTATTCCCCACATTAGCATCAACCCCATAAACACACAGACTGCAATGGCAGACCTGGGTACTCAGGATGTCAGCAATGTTGCATTCAGGCAGCAAGTAGTGGCAATGGTCAGAAAATGTTTGTATGTGGTTCACCACATAGGTAAAGGGACTGCATCCAGACAGTTGGTGGACATTACCTCTTAATAGTCCTCAGTCAGTACAACAATAAATTAGTAGCATGGCCGGTCTGCTATGCACCTATGCAGACATCTGCAGAAACTGTAAAGGCTATGTTAACATCCACAAAGGTCAACCATAGCTCTCAACACCTGTTCCACGTAGACAGCCTATAATCTGTACTGTCCCACTGGTTATCAGTCAGGTTGTCCATGGGTGTCTGTGGCATGTCTAGATGACAGTGTTGTGCTGAGCCCTTCAACAGCTGCCCCATATACAAGAGTATAACTCTGTGTACATTACCGGCATGAGAGGAAAGCATCGCATATGAGATAGCAAAAACACATGCTGCAGAGTCAGGTTTGGCTCCCAGAGGCTGCCCTTTGTCAGGACTACACTCCCCAAACATGTCAAACACAGTACCATGCATGCCGTCATCAGCTGCATCAAGGTTGAGTGAATGAGAAAAACAACATCTGTACCTAGGGTTCAAACCATGTCCAGCAATGCCAGGGGCAACAGGTGCTGATCGATGATTCTGTTGAGGATAAAGTAATGGCTAGTCTTGTAAGGGATCCAGGGCCAGTACTCTAGTAATGTCCTCTGTATCTATGAACCTATGATCCTACGGATCACCCAGGTGACATGTATGAAGGCTGACTGGCTGTGTCAAGGGGTATGCATGCAAGGTTACGCTGTCTGCCCCCTTTGTCACTCACACACTGTTGCACGGATATGCACCTAGGTAAGCATGCACATATACAGCCGTACCTTGGAGATGAAAAGGTCTATGTGTTTCCACTCTGTCATACTCGGCTTCAGGAATGGCAGCAACTCCCCAAGACATACACATACAGACACCTGGAAGAGAAACAGAATAAGGTATGTGAGACAACAGTCAGTCAGCAGTACTAACAGCAGTAAAGCATCATGGCACAAAGGTACATACACTTTGATGTGACCCCATGGCAATTGCCAGCAGACAGAACATGGCATAACAGTAGTGCACTACATACCTGTACTATATTCACTCTGTGCATCAGACACAGACACATATTAGCATGTCCCTGCATCGATGGTGTGGATAACTGGGATGTGGCATAGGTATTATCACATCCACAGGGTGTGGTGTAGGGTTGCCAAAGGCCTAGGCTGGGCCATACAGTTGACATCATGTGTGCATGGCTGGAGGGGTGGTGCTCAGCTGGGCCATGGAGAGGAGCTGTGTGTGTCTGGTGGTGACCTGCATGTGATAGTGATGTGCGTATGTGTGTATGCACACAGTCAAGCCCATGTGCTAGCCTACACAAGGGTGTGTTGGACAGCCATTTACCATACATGGCAGGATGTAGAGTTCACTGTTTCTGGCAAAAGACACAGGAACTGGTCCTGCCAGGAGTGTCACTGGCACCACCATGCCCAAGGCCAGATGCAGTACTACTTCCTGATGGTGACTGCTGTCTGCTGGTCCTTGTCCCTCACGGAATTGGCCAGGACCATGTGCCCATGGCCTGCTATGTTGTGGCGTGGGCAGCACCCTCCCTTTGGTAGTGCTGGTGGTACTGCCAGTATGGGAGTGTGAATGTGCACACCACGTCGGCTCTCAGCTGATGTTGTTGCTGACTTATGTCCAGGTGTTCGACACGACACCCTACTCCCACCACATGTTCAAGCACAGACATTGCATGGTTAAGGACTGACAATGCTTCACCCCACTGTCTATCCATGATATCAGCAAAATCTCATACGGCATCACCAATGTTGTGAAGGGTGATACGCATGCCAGGAAGTGCTGCATCCATGACTCTGAGTGTCCTGCTGGTGTACCATTCGCAATGTGCCTGTGCCTCCATGATGGGCCAAAACTTGCATCCGGTGACACATGCTGTGACACCTCTGACAGGGGCTGAATGGGCAGCAGTCCTCCTTTGGGGACCCCTGTCAATCTGTCTGTGTGGGACCTTGCCAGCTCTCTGGCTATGGCTAGTGTCTACAATTACAGATGCCATAGTCGCCCCACTACCCTGTTCGATGCCACCACCCTGTGACTGTCCAATATCTGTGGCTGCTGGGGACTGGGTATGTATGGGCATACTGACCGTGTGTGGGGACATTGGGGGTGTAAGTGGGATGACAACCAATAGTACCGTTTCAGGCCCCCAGTAGCCCCACCTGTGCCTCACTATGGCCACCATCATCAGAGTACGGTCCCTCGCCACAGCTGCAGCCCTTTGTCATGCATTGTGCATGAGGTCTGTGGCACGGTGTTGGACTTGTTCTTAGCTCCTGTCCCGATGGCCCACATTATTGACTGTTGCTACCAGTTCTGCCCACAGGGCAGTGCGTTGTTGCAGGTTTTGTCGGCTCCTTCCCAACAGTACCTGGTGATGTAGTCTGAGGGCATCAGTGATTGCAGTGGTCTCCACTTCTGAGAACGCCGGGTTCTATCTTCTGTACATCCCACCTGAAAGACATGAACAGGGGAACACATCACAGGACCCCATACATTGGCCACCATTATGTACAGACCCTACACATCCACTTTTGCCAGCACTATCCAGTGCCAACACCCACATCATACCCCTGCCATCTATCAGCACAGTATGTGTGTGGGTATCGGCAACTTACTGGCATTACAGCATGCGTTGGCCCCCTGATCCTGATGTTTCATGTTCCCCCCAATAAGGACCATTAATGTGCATAATTCTCTGTTCATCATTCACATCACACAGCACATGCAGCAGCCGGGGACATCACAGAGGTTCCTCACCAGGGAACAGCAGGCCATCAAACAAAAACCGTACACCTATAGGATATAAGGCCGACTCTGTACACAGTTTCATGCATACTCCACCGGAGTGTCCTCACTCTGGCATGCCAGGAAATCACGGACTCCACATTGCTGGGACTGATGCACGAGTGCAAGTCATGCTTCACTCTGTTAACACACACACACACACACACACACACACACACACACACACACACACAACACCTCCACCTGGTAAGTGACCTGAACTGGCCTTGTTGGCAGCTCAGATGTGTGTCCCACACAATCACTCTGCAGTGAAATGGGCACCCTGTCCACATCAGGCAGGGTAGCTACCTACACCTTTGCAGTCGTAACCTGGTCAACTGGATGGTTAACAGCACATACACCCTTGGGATACCACCTGTGTCTCTGTCGGATGCGGACATCAGCTGCTGCTTTGCATACAGATGGGCTAACATGTGGCCTAGGCATATGGCTGCTCAGGGCCCATAGCCTAGTAACCTCATATGGTACCAGGAATACCAGAAATGGCCTGACTGCTGTGACAGACTGTGTTATGTGTACACACACATCACTGCCATCGACTGCTGGGTGACCCCTATGGGCAATGTTATAGTACCATGTCATGCAGCCTACATTCCACAAATAGGTGAGTGGTACTACAGGTGCATGTGGACATTCCTGGAACATCTGAGGTACACAATAACAGAGAGCAGTGCATATGTGTTGTAGGGTGATCTCCTCAAAAGTGTTTGACATCTGCAGTACCCAGTTGTTTGCAGAATGTGTACATGTGCCTGGTAGATGTAGACCCCCCTGCCAGACAAATATGTATTTCTTGACACCAGTCGGACGAAACGTGATGGTTTTCCACAGAGTCTGGGGAATACGTCTGTGACACGCCAAACCCCTGGGGACACAGTAATGGTACATGAATATCTGGTACTGCATCTATTCCCTTACATTGTATGCTTTTTTAATTTCTCCAAGTCTTTTGGGTTTCTCATACCATGATGGGAATGGACCCCATTCCTAAGTCACAGTATGATTAAAGTTCATGAAATTAGTATTGTTTCAATCTTTGATGTCAGCCAGTAGTGCTCTTCACAGCACCTGCAATGTGCCCAGTAATGGCTCCTTCTGCAGTTCATATGGAGGTACATGTATTGGTAACATATCTAAATACGACTGTAAATTATTTTTATAAGACCCGTTGCTCCTACTACTATTGGAACTGTCTGGGTATCTTTCTTCCATATTGCTCTTGTTTCTGCCTGCAGATCCTGATATTTTATGACTTTGTGCCTCTCTGTACACAAGTTACTGTAGTCACTGAGTGCGGCAATTTCAATGATCAATGCTATTCTTGTCTTCTTTTCTTGGACCACTGTATCTGGTTTTCTAGCATCTGTCTGTTGAACTGTTGATAATGGATGATCCCAAGTGATGTAGACTTCTTCATTTTCTGTGATGCTTTGTGGCTCATGTTTCCAGTGTTTTTCAGCCACTTCAGTACCATAATGTTTGCACAATCCCCAGTGCAACAGTCTCGCCACATTATTATACCTTTCAGTATACAGTCCTTCTGCCATTAGTATGTTGCAACCAGCAATGAGGTGTGCAACTGTGTTCCAGTTCAGTTTTACAAAACCTACATTTGTCTGTTTTTCCCACATATTCAAGTGGACTTTATAAATCAACGTGTACGCAGCCCACTGTCTTGGGCTGCCAATATTAACCTTTCATCTCTTGGTTTGAATTTGCCTCTCCTTAACAATTCCTGTGTTCATTCCTAATCAACAAGAGGTTCTTCCAGAAGTTTTCTATACTTGCAACTATATTTATGCTTTTTCCACATTTCTTGTCCTCTCATCTGATCCTTCACCTTATATTCTTTTGTTTTTTGACACGTTCAGATGCTGCCTGATTTTTATCTA
Organism: Protopterus annectens; assembly: GCF_019279795.1. Lineage (NCBI taxonomy): Eukaryota > Metazoa > Chordata > Ceratodontiformes > Protopteridae > Protopterus > Protopterus annectens. The sequence goes on from NC_056746.1 coordinate 1,514,697,435, forward strand.
TTTCTGGTTTGATTTCCATTCCTGCTTAACTCCGATAAGCTTCTGCTAGATTAAGCAGAGAAGTCATCTTAGATTTATTCTCCTCATGTTTCAAAACTTTCACAATGTTTCAGTCTTGTGAGGTCAGCAGATGTGTGTGGAGTCCCACAATTGCAGATCTGTACATATAATCAACTTCAAGGAGGCCCATCCCATCTTCAGAACAGGGAATATATAATTTTGGTATGCACTGATTTTTATAAATCATTTGGTGAGCATGAAGCATCCTTCTTGTTTTCCTATCTAATCTGTCCAACATGTTTTGGGGTCAGTCAGTCACTCCAAAACTGTAAGTTAGGACAGGAAGAGCAAATTGGTTTATAGCTTGGATTTTGTTCCTAGATGGCAGTGCTGTTTTCAGGATTAATTTAAGTCTTCTGAAGTATTCCTTACTAAGTTTTATTCGCATTTGTTCGTGTTTTATTGTTGATCCTTCATCAGTTCCCAAATATTTATACACTCCTTCTTGCTCAAGTTATTTAATCTCACATTCTTGTCCCAAACTGATGTTTTCCTGGCATAGTAGTTTTCCTGCTTTATAGGTTGTTTTTGCACATTTATCAAGACCAAATGATATTCTTATATCATCTGAAAAAGTTTTGACAACTTGCAGTTGTGCTTTCAGTTTTAAATCAACAAAGAGAAGATGAGAAGTCTTTACGCTTTGTTGTTTTCTAGGAGCCAGATTGTATATAGCCTAAGCTGTTGAGTAAACAGCTTCACGGATTAAGGGCAAGGCAGAATAGTAACGGTGACAGAGTGTCACCCTAGAATGTCTCTGGGATAACAATTTGTCCTTTATCACAGTTTAATTGCAAAATGGTTTGCCACTGTTTCGTGGTCACTGTAATGTAGTCGATCAGTGCGGTGTGTATCTTATACATTTTTAAGCATTCTTTTATCCATGAATGAAGGATATTATCAAATGCTTTTTTTGTAGTCAGTCCATGCCATACTTAGATTCTTCCCTTTTTGCAGTTCACCACTATAACTTTATTTAACAACAAATGATCTTTTGTTCCATATGACTTTTCTTTTATTGCCTTTTTGTTATACTGCCGTAATTGAGTTTTCTTCTAAATGACTATAAACTCTGTCGGCATCAGTTCCCGTGTATAGTTTATGTGTTGTCGGAAGGCAAGTTATTGGTCTATAATTTGTAGGCTAGCTTGCAGGTTCACTCTTAAGTAGGAGCATTTTTTTTCCTATTGTTAGCCAAGTTGGTGTCTGTTCTGGGTGCACATATAAATAATTCTTACTCATGGCTAAATCTTCATGCAAAGATGTTAATACTTTTAACCAGAAGTTAGGTACTGCATCTGGGCATGGGGTTTTCCAGTTAGAGGCTTTTCTTCACTTTCTTTCAATCTCCCTAGCTGTTACTTCATCCCATTTCATATCATGTACCTTTAAACTTCTTATTCTTTCTTTTACTTCTTCTATCCATTTAGCATCTATGTTAGGTTTCACAGGATATTCATAGATACTTCTCCAAACTGTATATTTCTTCTTTGTTTGGCGGTCATTCATTTCCTTTTACCATAATTCCCAGTTCTTTATAAAACCTTTTGGATCATCAATAAATTGCTTATTTTGGACTTTTCCTTTATATTTATCTTAATAATTTCTAAGTTTTTCTGCCTGTGCTGAAATTTTTAGTTTATTTGCGATCGTGCATGATAGATCCTGATCTGTTCTAATATTGCACATTGCTTTTATCACATCTATCTTTCTTAGTATTTTTGTTGATCTATTCCCTCTTCTGTAGTCTTGTATGGTCAGTATGTATGCACTGCTGCTGAGCCAGAGCCAGTATTCCCCACTACTAATATCTATAACCTGCTGTCCTGCTGCAGCGTCTCACCAGGTATGCTAGCCATAGGTGTTAGGCAATCAGATACAGGTGTGGAGTACAAACTGATCTAGCCAGAGTATGTTAGGAATGGTCAGGGAGACCTGGACAATCTGTGAAATAATCCTGTATGATATTGGCAGACTGAGAGGGGCTCAATGATAGTACATGATGTGATATGCCATCTGTATGCACCAGTACATACTGTCAGTGTGATGCCCCTACACTGGCCCAGTAAGCAGGGAGCCTCAATCCTCACCACTAGCACCAGTGAGGGAAGTACACAATGGGAGGATGACAAGTACACACACAAGGTAAATACAATTACCCTTCAGCGCACACAGAGATCGCAGTCAGTCTGGGGCTGGTTTCTCCCTCTCTCTACAGATCTCCAATACGACTCCCCCCTGGCACATCTATATGGTTAACATCTCAGCAGAGTGGTCAAGCCAAAACCTCCATCATTCTCTCTGTCCGGCCAGTGCTTTGTGTCCCTGCCAAAGTAGCTGACACACACACTTTGAGATCTGATTTATCAATCACACACAGACACACACACACACACACACACACACACACACACACACACACACACACACACACATAAACTCCTGGGAAAGGTCGGCACAGATTTACTTGCTGTGGCCCCTTCTGCCCAGACTTAAAGGTAGTTCTGACTGCAACAATCCAGCTTTTTATCAGCTACTCTAACGCCCTTACGAAAGGGTGACGAATCCTACTGTGTGATGTGCGTATCATCCAAATGGTAAGTGTGACCAAGACCAAGGCTATTGGAGTGGACTATACAGTGTCACCAAATACATATGCAAGTATTTTAATAGCTTACTTAGTTTTATACAGACCAGCCATAATTACAAGGTTTAGCTATATTTAATAATAACTAATAAAGGAACAAGACAGTACTCAAGCAATACAGTAACTACGGAATTCAGACTCACAGGGAATATTTTGAAACATTGCAGGACAGTCTGAATTAAATACAGCAAACATCTAAAGTAATCTTTACTATATTCCCATCTATATGTAAACAAATTTACTTTTCCCTATTTCCTTACTATTAGCAAGGCAGATGCAGATGAGTGGATGTTGTCAGATACAAAGACACATACAAAATGCAAAGGTCTTTCTCTGAGACAGGTCTGAAAGTAATAATCAACATTACTGCTGGGTTAGCTCAGATTACATCAGTCTTTGTCACCTGCCTTCAATTCACAGGCTAACAGCAACTAACATACATTTTAACATCTCTGCATCAGAAATATATATCTGTCTGATGTTTGTGTAGAACTGGAATTCATAACACAGTTAAACACTTTTACATTTTCAACCTAGCAATTATTTATATTTCAAGACAATAGAAAAACCTCTATTTGTAGATATTTATTTCTGCATGCTGCACTGAAACTGAGATAACACATTCATAAAACAAGTTCAACTTATTTTCTTGAAGTTTTGCAAGTTATCTCTGTATTTATTTATTTATTTATTTTACAGTTTGTTTGCCAGAATAGCCCACTGGGCCAAAACAGCGCATTTTCAATGGCGTCCCAGGGAGAAAAGCTCCAACAAGGTTGAACAATTAAAAATGTTACATAGTTTAAACATTTAATAAGGTTAGGTCTACAATAGTAGAGGTAATTTTTTTAATACTTCAGAGAGAAAAAATGTAATTCAGGGTTACAAGTGAAGTAAGTGTAACAAGTATATAAGAAAGTAGTAAGGAGTGCAAGAGGAGATAAGGTGGAAAATAGTTAAATTGAGAGAATGGAAATTGTGAAGAGAGGTAGGGGAAATATGGATGAAGTAGAGGGGAGACAGGTGGGGTAGAAGCAGGAGCAGGAGCATTCCCAGAAAGATGAGAGGTGGGAATGGAGCAAGGTCTTGAAGGTAGAGTGATTATTGGTGGTACAGATATGTGGTGGGAGGGAATTCCAGAGTCGTGCTAGAGAGAAGGATAACAGAAGTTTGCCTGAAGTGCGAGCAGGTTTGTGTACTTCAGGCAGGTTCTGATTGTTAGACCTGAGTAGTCTATCAGGCTGATGTATTTTGAGAGACAAGGCGAGGGATGGGCAGAGAAAGGGTTTAAAGATGAATTTATGTGCATTAGTAAGTTGGATGAAGGAGAGATAGTGAGACAGTTCAAGCCAATTTAAATTGTGGAAGGTGTTACAGTAATGGCACCTGTGGCAAATTTACAGATTTTGTTATAGCAGGAAGCAAGTTTTGTCTTTAGACTGAATTGGAGATTAGTAAAGCCCCCCCCCCCCCATTTAAGACAGAGGGGATGAAGTAGGTTTTAGGAAGGACATGCTTAGCTGAGGGAGTAAGATAATGGTTATGGCGGTAAAGCATGCCTGTTTTTTTGGTGGGTTTTCTTTATGTTTGTTTGAAGATGAATGTCAATTTTTAATTGTTTGTCAATAAGGACACCTCGTAGCTTTGTATGGGGTACGATTTTGATAGGGGTCTTATTTTGGCTAGCTATTGAGAAAGAGTTCTTGTCTATTTTGGTACATTTTGAGGGGGTGAATATCATAATTTTAGATTTGGAAGCATTTAGTGCTAGGTGATTATTTAACATCCAGCGCTCAGTAGAAGAGAAGGCTTCTTGAGTTAGGTTCTGAAGTTTAGGGAGGGATTCTGCGGAGCAGATTATTGTAGAGTCTTATGCATATTGGATGGGTTTAGCATTAGGGATACACTGGTGGAAGTCATTTATGAATATGTTAAATATTAACGGACCTAATATAACACCCTGTGGTACACCTGTTAGGCTATTAAGGAAGGAGGCTGTGCAGTTATTCCACTTGATGGATTGTTGCCTATTAGAGAGGTAACTGGAGAACCAATTGATAGAGGAGGAGGAGGATAGATTAAAATGAGAGAGTTTAGACAAGAAGAGATTATGAGAACTAGTATCGAAAGCCTTGGATAAGTCAAGCAGGAGGGTGGATACAAACTGCCGGAGTCTCATGTGGAATTGACAGTTTCAAGGAAGAAGAGGAGAGTGGTGGTGGTGGTACTGTGCCCAGGTCTGAAACCGTGTTGAGTGGGGGTTAGCAGGTGGTTATCTAATAGGTATGGTAGGAGTTGTAGATGAATGCATTTTTTAAAAGGTTAGAGATAGGGGAAAGGATGGAAATTGGCTGGAAATTAGAGATATTGGTATTGTTACCTCCTTTGTGAAGGGGAATAATAAAGGCTTTTTTTCCACAGTAATGGTACATAGGATTCTTGAATTCATTGGTTTATTAGGATGGAGATGGGGAAGGCTATGTCATTGGCAGGTAGTTTGAGGAAATTAGATGGCAGATTGTCTGGGGCATTTTAACATGATTTCAGTTTATGTAGGAGTTTTTTATGGTAGAAATTGGAATAGGTTTGAGAGTAAAGGTGGGGGGGGGAGTTGAGAATTTTTGGAAGGTGTGCTACGGGAGGTAGGTGAATGTAGTGTAGGCATATTATTTGAGAAATATGTGGTGAGTTTAGCTATTGAGTTTCCAAAGACGGAGTTAAATTGGATAGCTAAGGAGAGATCAAAGGTGTTGGGATCTGGGCATGGGTTGACTTTTTTAACAGGATAGAGGAGGTTTGAGATACTATTCCAGAAATTTTTGGGGTTAGTTTTGTGGTTATTTTGAAGTAGGTAGTAGTAGGATTTTCGGTCAGAGGCTATGTGTTTTTTGACTTTGTTATGAAGTTGCTTATAGTCAGTCAGGGAGGAAGAAGTTTTGTATTTCTGGTAATGTTTCCATGCTTTGTCCCAGAAGTGCATGAGGGCTGCAGTTTCTTTGTTTATCCAAGGGGCAGAATTATATTTAACTCTTTTAGTTCTAATGGGAGCAAAGGTATTTGACAGGTTGATGAGTGTAGTATTAAAGTAAGAAACAGCATTATCCAGGGGGAGGGATTTTAGGGTCGATATTATAAAATCAAATATTTAGGTTTTTGAACACCTAAATGTCGACACCTAAACAGCGAAAGCTGAAAACCGCGAATGACCACTTCCGTGACTTTTTCACAGGGAATAAATTTGCTTGGCTATCAGGAATTTGCCCTTTTCCCCAGTGTAGAGCGATCTCAGAGTTGGTATATTTAGTTGGGGGGGTGTGGTGGGCACAGCCTCCCACATCAGTGGGTGTGGGGGGTGAAGCCCCCCACTTGATTAGAGTTTGAAAGTTTGTTTTCCTGTCCACCGGCCAAGCACATTTTTTCCCTGTGAAAAAATTCATGGAAGTGACCATTCGCGGTTTTCAGCTTTCGACGTTTAGGTAATCGACATCCTAAATGTTCAATTTTATAATATAGACTGGATTTTAGAGGGGTCCAGTTGGTGTGTTTTAGAGAGTCAGAGAACGGTTGCCGATTTAATTTTTTCAGAGAGCGAGTAGAAATATAATTATGAGATAGATATAGTGAGGTGGTTGAGCGATGGGTGAAGGCAGGGAGATGATCGCTAAGGGAGTCAGGAATGGTCCCCCTAGCAGAGATAGCATGGGGGGTGAGAAACTAATATCCATTCCAGAGTGCTACCATAGGAGCTGTCCTTAGAAGGTCTTATAGGTGAGTTGATTAGCTGGGTAAAGTTATATAGGTTTAAATTTTGTGAGGTTGTGAGAGATTGAATGGTAGCCCAATTAATATTAATATTGCCTAGAATTATAGTTTCATTGCTTATGTTAGATGAGACCCAGGAAAGGACTTCCTCAAGAATAGGGATATTATTGCCAGGTGGAATATATAGAGCAGCAATGCATATGTTTTTGTGTTTATTTATCTTTAGTAGGGCCAGAGTTAGCTTGGCAGTGTTGAATTGGGGTATGGGCTTAGTATAGGGTGTTACAGATAGGGAGGAAGAAAACAGGAGAGCTACTCCACCATCTTTCTTATGGATTCTGTCATTTCATATGATGATGCAGTTGGGAGGATTAATTTCTGGCTCATTTATATGAGGTTTTAGCCATGTTTTGGAGATAGAGATTATATCAGGTGGGGGAGCCAGGGGTGGAAGTTGTCTATTTAGTTACATAAACTCTGGGCATTCAATGTTGCAAAAAGAAGTGATTTATGAGGGGAGGGGGGATAAGTGTGAGTTGTAAGGTTGATTGGTTTAGGGTCCAGGGTTTGGGTAAATGTTGCCAGAAAGAAGAATAAAGATAAGTTGAAAAATGAGGGGAAAAAGGAGTTTAGAGTGCTTTTCATTTGATTTGGGATCAAGTAGGAGCTTAAGATTGGGTATGACTGCGAAGGGGTTGAATTTCTGTTATCAGGAATAAGTTTGTTTGAGAAGAGAAGAATGCTAGTATAATAGTAGAGATAGGGGGAGATAAAATTTATGGGGGGTAACTCTTGTTGATTTGTAGAGGTAGTGTGGAAAGGGGGGAATGAGATATATCTGGAGGACTGGTGAGCTGGTAAAGGCAAGAGAGGAGGAGAGGAAGTAATATTAGAGGTAGAGTGATTGTAGGCTTGAGTAGCATAATGGTAGTAGCCGGTATCTTTAAGGTGTAGGGTAGGTAGAAATTATTGGTTGGGAGATAAATGGTATAGATTCGTTTGTAAAGATAGGAACAGTGAGAAGAGCAATATGTGGGAATGGGGAGAGGAAGGGAGGGAGAGAAGTTATTTATGTAGGGTGGGAACAGAAGAGACAGATGAGGGAGTGGGTGGGGAGAACTGTGATTAGGGAGTGAATAGTGATTGGGTGATTTAGAGTGGGAGTGGTTTGGGAGTTATAAGTGTAGAGGTGCTGGAGGCAGGTGGGAAATGGGGGCAGGGTAGGGGACCGTAGTAGGGCAAATGGAGCTGGCTGAGCCGAGGAAGAGTGAAAGTCCTACAAAATACAGTCAGTGACTCGGACTCTTGTAATGCCACGGAGCAACAGACAAACTGCTTGGTAAGTGAATTGTCTAGCTTTAAAGGAAGCCTGAAACTCGGTGAGAAATCCACTGGTTATCAATAACACTGGGGCATAGAGGAATAAAGAAAAACCTATACTGGAAAGTATAGCAAGGAATGCTATTAGATAGGGCTAAAAGTATGGGGTATAGGTATATACTGTGGGTATATGCTGCCACCTAGTAGTGAAATATAATAGTAATGTAATTACTCTGCAAGAAGTGGCCAAGGGAGAAAAATATAAACTCTGGTAGGGATGGTTACAGACTGCAGTAGGCTGTTAACGTAAATGCTGCGGGTACATAACAACTGTATACAATAACTAATAAGCATAAATTATTAGATATAACTACATACACGCTGGCATTTTTCGAGGGGAACACACTTTAAAGTGCACTAAAGATGCCTAGGGTGTATACTCTGTATGTTCGAGGCTTCCAGCTTCTACTGTTAATACATACATTTGCACAGGTAATACTTTATATACATTTTTGTTCTTTTCCAGTACGGTACACTGTGGTTACACTTTTGAAGGTCAGTCATACCTCTCAACCTCTTAGAGCAAGACATCTGGACAAAGGTACAAATAAAGGGGGGACAAAGGCCCAAAAATAGTGATACTTTTTAAATACTGCTCTTACAAACTTAGCTGATAGAATAACAGGTTTTGCTTTCGCATGAATTTTCTGAAGAATATGACGTCTGACATTCAAATGTGTGCTATTATTTTATGACTTCAGCCTTTAATGATGTACTAGTGATTTGCCAGAAGAAACAAATGTATGAGAAAATGACTAAAAATATGAGGCAAACGTGGACATTCTGCAAAAATCTGGACAGTTGAGAGGTTTGAGTCCTCAGTACATAACATACAGTTCAACAGACACTTCTGCACCAGTTGTTTAATATTCACATAACATATATAGTTCTCCTATATCTGTAAGACAATCATATGTATCATATTAATATTCAGACATGACATATGATTATTTACAACATCCAGTTAGCTGAGCTGACAGCGTCACAGTCAGTATTGTACAATAGACAATCCAATAGTAGTCATATGTGAGCTGACCTCTGCTGGGATGACTCAGGAGCCAGAGCTGTGATCTATGTCACTGCAGACAGAGCCATCAGGGATGGCCATAGGTGCTGGACAGCTGACTAATATCAACATGTCAGTCCAGGAAGTGTTGTTGAGACCTACTGTTTAAATTCCTATTTACCATGACTGCATCCCCCATCCGCATTCCATTACATGCTTAATTGTATGACGTACCTAGTATAGTGCTGTACTCCTTTGTGAGAAGAAATCCACTTGTAGTGTTGTATAGAATCGCAGTTTGTCTTCATGAAGAAAGTGTCAGACCTGTTTACCATAGGCAGCAGCTTGCCTTTTGTAGGTAATGCTCATGAGCAGGTGATAGCCTATGCACCAGTCTGTGGCTCCCACTTGCTAAATGCATCCAGAATAGCTAGGTTGCCTGTCCATTAGCCAATGGCATGTTAACACAGTGCTATATTTAAGGCCTTCATGTGGGCCTTGCCCTTTCTCCTGGCCTGTGAGAAGGACATTATCGAGGTATGGGAACTGCAGCATCACAGAGGGTAGGTGGGAATACTGTCCACTATTTGGATTGATGTGTTATGCCCACAGGTTGCATGCTATGTATGGCCATTGTTAACAGACTTTCAGATTCTGTAGCAGTGTACTGTGCAAATGTGTGTCGGGGTGAGTCAGGAGAAAGGCAGATGTGAGTGTCATACACCCTTTTCTATCTGACTGTGCATGCTGTTACAGTTGATGCTGGTCTATCAGGTGTGTATGTTTGTAGGGGCAGACTGTAAGACACATCCCTTAAAACCTCAACATCCCCACAACCCTTTATGTTTGACTGTTGTGTGGATGCCCTGCTCTAGGTGATTGGGAGCAATGTTAGGTCTGTAGCAGGTAGCAGGACATACTGCTGCATGTGTAGCAGGCTGCAGCTGCTGCATTCTGGCCAGGAGTCAGACTAGGGATTGTGAAGGCATTACAGGAGAGCAAGCTGTTACTGTCAGTGAGCGTACAGTGGCAGCTGTTGTGTCACAGCATGGCCTGGTTTTGGGTACCCACAACAGTCCTGGTGAGCCATGTCCTTGTGATGCATATGTTACATAATAGTGTCATCCAGAGAATGGTAGGCAACATTTAGTAAACATTTTAATAATTGTGAAAGGTGTCCCACCCTGCAGGCCTTTAATGTGCTACTATGGGTGGCAGTGACTGGGGTAGGACCAACCAGTATTGCTGGACATTGCAGGCATGAATTATTCCAGTGTTATATTGACATGTATGTAGTTGTGCTACAAACTGGGCTGTGGGGGGCCAGGACTGTGGGTGTCTAGATGTGACAGATGCTAGACATGTAACAGATAGAGGTACTGAGTCATTATTATGGCAGGTGTATTTGTAAGACGTATGTGTATGCATACAGTGTGTAACACTGGTTAGCATGGAGATGTGTGTTCTGATGGGTATGATGTGTGACACTGAGCTGTCTGTCATGATTTTGTAACCCCAACCTGCACTGCCTTGCCAGTATGTCAGCAAACAGAGTAGGTTTAAGATGACCCTGCCAAAAATAGGGGGCACAACTATGGATATTCAGCAACAGTCTGTGCAGTTGTCATCTCTACCTTATATTGTAGGCCCCCCTCCCATACATCCAGCAGCATTTATTTGTCTGTCTACTGGTTCTGTGTTTGCATCAGAGGCCCAAATACACTGTGATTTGGGCCATGATATATAGGAGTAGTGTGTGACTGGCAATCAGGATATGTTTGTAAAACCAGTTGTTATACTCCAGAAGTCAGTTGGCTTACTGGTATGTTGCTCTGAATGTAGTTCACACAGTCCTGGGTTCATAATTTGGCAGTGGTATCTTTTTTTCCTAAAGTTACATCACTTTAGTGCATGATATATTTATAAAAGCATCAGTAATTTCCCAGAGCTGATTTGGTATAGTGGTGTGCTGCTCTGACTGCAGTTCAGAAGGTCCTGGGTTCAGTACCTGGCAACTTTGTATTTTGTTTCCTAATGTTACATGACAGCACTGCATGATATATTTACAACAGCAGTACTAATTCTCCAGAGCTGGTTTGGCTTAGTGGTGCATTGCTCTGACTCTAGTGCATAGTGTCCTGGGATTGAGACTTAGGAGGGATGTCTTTTTTCCCTAATGTTAAATGACTATAATGCATGATATATTTACAAAAGCATTACTAATTCTCACAGCTAATTTGGTGTAGTGATACATTGTTATTTTGTTGCTGGGCAGAACAGTGACTGATTGAGATAGAGTGATTAAAGCAGTTTTAAGGAGTTTTAAGCGGGTTTACGCAATGCTAAGCGATGCCAAGAGATACTTAGATTCCCTTAGCTTTGCTAAGCAGCGCTTACTCCTGCTTAAACCTGCACTAATTCCAAAAAAAGAAAAGAAAAAAGAGGTGTTAGGAAAGTGGTGAAATGGGGGCAAGCAGGGGGAAAAACATCATGAAAGGCAGCTAGGGATGTGCAGGATGGGTGTTGGAAAGGACCATAGCTCTCCATTTCTTGTGCAGCAACAGCTGTGAATGATGTGGACAATTTGGAATTTAGAGCCTCACACCTCACAGGGAGATGTGTGGGCGACATACATTTGTTGAGTGATTCATGGGTAAATTGATTAACATCAGTGTACGTGGAGGTGAAATGGAGAGCTATGTATGGGATAAGATTTTAGGGGGGGACAGATGCCCCCCCTTTTTTATGGTGAGAGTAGGATGTTGGGGAAGGGGTAAGTTTGGGGAGGCAAGTTGGGTAGGAGAGGTTGCTTTTGCAGTCAGACAAGACAGCAGATTTGGTGTAGTGATGCATTATTTTGTTACTGGGCAGAGGGGGTAAACACCTTGGACGGGGAGGGTGTTTGGGAATCTGAGGTCCCCACCCATGGGCAGTCACCACTGCCCCTTCACGACCCCAAAGGTGGCTGTGCTGGGGGCTAGATGGAGCCAACCTGCCCCTCAAGGTGTGCCAGTCTGCCCTTGATCTGGCACAGGCGGTCATCTAAGTCCCGCTTGGATGACCCTGTGCACCATACCTCTGAACTGGTGTCAGTTGACAGGGTCCTGTCTGCACCCATGTCCAGGGGGGAACGGGCTCCGTTCTCTGAGGTGGTTTCACCCAAGGGTGGTGCAGGACCAGCGGAGGAGGCCGCTTAAGGTTGGGTCCCAGACATGCTGAGACCCAGTTATATGGCCAGATGAGACAGGGCAGGTGGATCTGCTGGAATCTGCCTACCCAGACATGCTATGGTGTTGAGGTTTTTCAAAGTGTATTGGTTAGTCATGAACAAAACATTTCAACATTAGTTATAACAGCATGCATGGGCGTTCCAATTAACCCAAAACAATAGAAGTGGAAAAATTGCATGGCAAACAGAACATATGCATAAATGGAATAACAGTCATTATTGTAATATGCATGCCAGTAACAGATATGGCAACAGACCACCAGCAATGGAATTTCAACAAGGTATGTTAGTATGCGACCATTATATGAACAATAATAGAATACAAGTCCCAACATTAGGTTTTGAGAACAACACACCCGTAGTATATGAATAATAATTATTGATGCAAATAAGGGGTGGGGGGAGAGAAAAACAGTCTATTACCAACTGTATAGGCTATATTTTTCACAACAGTACTGCTCAACACTCTACAGGTGTGCCCTCACCTTACATCTTCCTGATGCCTATAGTTACTGTAGCACATACATACCTGTTAATTTGTCGACCTGGAATGCTATGAGGCAAGCTGTGACAACTCTACATACATGACTACAGAGGACTCGTACATGTCAGGGTTACATATATGACTAATAAGGTGCACCCTACACTGATGTTGTGTGAGTGTGCTAATGGCATATTTCTACTGGATTTATATCTGTATGCAAGGTTATTGGCAACAGTGATCACTAGCCATGACAGTGTGACATGAGAGACATGTATCGGAAGGAGTCCATGGTGTATGTAGCTGTCCTGCTGTCATTTGTAGGCATGGGGTTGGACACTGGAACATTTGTACACAGTTTATTAGTATACCCTTCATACAGCTAATACAAACATTTCTTTACCTGTGGGCCCTGTGTTGAAAATATCTGTTAACACTACCTGAATGTTTCAACAAATACTCAGGATTACTTGTGTGTTACTATAAACACATCTTCATACCAGTCCCTGGATTCAAACCATGGTCTGTGTGCAAAAATGAACAACATATCTGTTTTTTATCACGCTGAGCTAGATAGTTAGTGAACTGAGTATTAATACTTTGACTACAGGTGTACACATTTAACCCCTAATGAATGTGATTGTGTTTCTGTACAGACCATAGCATACCCAACTCATACACATTTGCACATCATATATTTGCAGCCTCCACCTATTACAGTCTCATACTTGCCTGCATCAGCATACCTACATTCCGGAATACATGTAGCTGAAAAGCAAAGGTTAACACACGACAATGCTGCAGGAAACACACTATAATACATTACACATTACTATTCAAGGTTCAGATCTTAGTGCAGAACATATATCAATTTTCATTGTATCTTGTTTTACAGCTCCACATCTACAGTTTGGCATAACATCTGCTTAGCAGGCAAACCTCAGTGAATTCATGCTCTCATTGCCATACTCACTATGTAGTACCTGTATACTTGTATTTCTTCAACAACAGACGGGATTAAACACAACAATTTGTGGGAATAAGCTTTATTTAGGGTGAAATGACACAGTGGTTTATTACATTCAAAATTCTAAATTCAGTTGTACTGCATATCCTGTAGATGATGAATGTATGTCAGTTATTACTTTCACAATAGCAAGCACAGTATACTTTTTTAACAGATTCATTCCTACACAGTTTTACTACAGTATTGGTTTCCTTTCATCAATAGTAGCTTGTTTGCTGCCTTCATCTGCATTACACAGTACCTGGCATTAGTCAGTTATATCATTGTTGGTCTAACAACACATTTTTTCAGTACACTCAGAACACACTATACCTAATGGCATCAAACAATTACACTTTCTTATTTATTGGACTATATATATTGCAAGTTATATCTGTACTCACTACACTGTCGGCGCAGCTTGCTCGTCATCCTGCATGGGTCTCAACGTTACGAGCCCTCTCCTCTGCAGCTGTGGGGGGAAAGCACACCATTATGCATACCTGTCTATCAGATGTTCATACTACAGTTTGATAAAGCATCACTTGATATACTTACAAACTTCTGGGGCATTCTGGGCCCGAGCATCTTGGATCCATTGGACCAAGAGCACCCCCTTCCTCCGTTTCAGGTCATCATAATGATGATGGACCTGCTCACCAGTCCGGGGGATGCCAAGGGCATTGATGAGTTCATGTGCTAGACAGTCCTAGGCCTCAGACTTATATTCTGAGGCATGGTACTGGCCCTGCAGCAGTCTGTCATCATGGTTCTTTACGAGGAGCCCAGCCATGACCCTGGACTCCAACATGCCCCAACACTGCACCAGAAAGTGCGCTCCCTGTCCTGCACCTGCCATAGTTCCTGCAGGGATCAAACTCTAACAAGCTCTGCCTGTATTCCCACATGTGCAGTTCAAATAACACTATATTCCCACCCTTTGCCATTATTGGACCATTTTTAAAAATGCTGAGCAAAGCTCAGCAGTGCGCAAACACACTAATTGAGTTGAGCAGTGCTTAAAGTGGCAAATGCTGGGCAGTGCTTAGCAATGCACAAATCCGTTTAGCTGAGCTGAATACTGTTTAGAATGGGACTTTTTAGCAATGCTTAAACCAGCTAAGTGGAGCTGAGAACTGCTAAGTATTGCTCAGACAGGTCCTGTTTAAGCATTGCTTAGCTTGGCTTAGCAGTGCTTAGCAAAACTGACCTAGAGGCAAACAAAATTTTAATTTAAAAAAAAATAAGTATTGGATATTAATTACTCATCATTGATACATTATTATTAAGTGTATGTATTTTACTTTACATGATCTCCCCCTATGTGCTTTCATTATGTTGCCTTGAGGTGTGGCTGTACTGTATCGGACATGTGTTTAAATGGTGGTTTTCACCTCATATCTCCACTAACACTGGGATTCTGGACCAGCTACACTATCCTGGTTAACAAATATCACTAACTACATCAATAAATAAAATAAAAATTAATATAAAAATGCTTTCCCATGTAAAAGCTGAATGGCCTTTATTGGTATTTGAACCATACACCTACTGCACACGAAGCGATGACTCTAACCACTCAGCTAACTTGGCTGTGAATATTTCAGCTTTACATTTCTATATAGCTTCTCCATAAGTTTAAGCACTGCTGAGCAAAGTGCCGCGCAAACCTGCTCAGCTATTCTTAAACTTAAAAGGAAATGAAATAAAAAAACTTAATCATTTTTTATAAATCAAATATTACACTAACAATTATTAAATAAGTGTCCAAGGACACTTTCTTTCTTGTTTTAGTGCCGTACAACATTTTTACAATGCAGGGGGTGTGTTACAGATACTGTAACACACCCCCTACTGACATTACAGTTCACAGTATTACTGAAGTGTCCAAGGACACTTTCTTCATTTATTTAGTGCTGTACTGCACATTCACAATGCAGAGGTGGATGTTACAGATACTGTAACACACCCCCTACATGACATTCATTTCACATCTTCATTTAAGTGTCTGAGGACACTTTCTTTATTGTAAAGTGCCGTGCAGCACTTTAGAAGTGCAGGGGGCATGTTACAGATCTGCAAGCACTGTAACACACCCCCTAGCACTGCTTCAGTATTCCTGTACATGGCTCCCCCTCAGCAGCGCGTCTTCATTAATATGCAAGGCATGCTTCTGAGAGGGAGATGCGGACACGGACACCATTCACTCCTTGTAGGAATAACACTATTCCTACACAGAACTGATTAAATCTGGGAGAAAGATATAGGAAAATTTTAAGGTAAACTTCTATGGTGGAGCCGTAGAAGAAAGCTACTCTCTTTGTGTTAAACTAAAAATCCAAAGTCTTAGAATAAATCTAGGCTAAACAACCTTCAGTAGTTGCTTACTATTACAAAGAAAATCTAAAGTACAACTACAAAACTAACCATGTTATGAGATTAATTTGTAATAAGATTAGGAATCTCAATGGGAACAAATCTAGAATATATCATCCAGGCAATTAACAACATTTTCTATAAACCAAAAAAACATGCAGTATTCTATAGGCTGTGCGTGATGTTTGAGAAAAAAGGTTTGCTATACAGGTTAGGACAACTATTGTTCCAGTGTAAGTAACCCTGTAATTGGAATATGCTGCATTTAGCACTCATTGTGTACTGCTGTGATACACCATAAAAATCATCTGCAGATTTATTAAGATCAAAATTACTGTTGCATTTTTTAATATGAGCTATATCAAGATCTTCTGGTTGTACATAGCACTGTGATGTGTGGTAATCACCACCTA